>NC_069502.1:401289033-401589033 GCF_027579735.1 Bombina bombina
CCTTGAGCCTGGGAATCCTGAGATCTGCCGGTGTGTGTAAGATACAAAGCAAGCCAATGCCACTCCCAGCTCAGCGCGGCTGTCTGACATCCACCTGTCACTAGGCAACCCTCATGGATAGCAAGCAGGCACAAATGATGAGTTTCCAATAAAAAAAGGGCTCAAATTATGGATTCCAAATTTCATCGGTCTGGTGAAGTTGCATTTGGTATTCTTACTGTTTATGTTTTATATTCTGCTTCCTCTTACTCCATTCAATTCAGTGACTCAATGTGCCGCTGGGGTTGCAGACACACTACCTGCCTCAAGGGACCAGAGGGTGGTGATGGTGATGCAGAGGAAAACCTGGACTGATGGAGTCTGAGGATTGGAGTGTGCAGGATACATTGTCCCATTGTCATATGGCTTTCACTGCACATTCATATATATTCTATATATATATATGTGTGTGTGTGAGTGTGTATATGTGTGTGTGTATATATATATATATATATATATATATATATATATTATATATATATATATATATATATATATATACACATAGATAGATATATACATATGTAGCAATAAATGTATATCAAACAATTACATTTTTCTAGAAGCTTTATGTGTGCTTGGTATCTTTCTGATGTGTGTGTGTGTATATATGTTTTTATATATATATATATATATATATATATATATATATATATATATATATATATATATATATATATATATATATATATATATATATATATATAAGCACATACTCAAAAAATAAATATAACTAACCTAGCAGCAATATAAAAAAATATTGAAGATCTAGTAATTTTGTCACTTCCTGCAAATATTGCTGTGGCCTGTCTTGCAAATTGGCAAATTGCTGCTTAATATTTTTTTACTTTTCATATTGCATGTTTTAATATTTATCTGACTTATTGTTAATTTCTAATGATATGAGGCATACTTATAATTATTAGAAATTCTAATGTGCTAGCATAGTCTGTAATGAAAGCAAAATTAAACTTAAAATTAGACACATAAATATACCTAGTGTAAATATTTAATCAGCACTATAAGTTTGCAGCGCTATACAAATAAATTATAAGAATAATTACGTGAAAATATTTTTCAACTGAGAAAAGTATTTGCTTATTGTTCTAATTTCCGTTAGCGTTCATTATAATTTTCATTTATTTATAACACGCCAGCATTTTCCTCTGCACAGTTCACATAGACTTTCTATAATATAATACAATTCTTTCATAATGGAAAAAAATATAAATCGGAAGACACATTATGATGTATTAAAAAACATGTACACAAGAAACAAGGAGCATGCATATAAGTAAATATTTCTTAAGCCACCCCTATATAGTAAAACATTGTTACATCTTTTTATGTTAAAGCTAATGTTGTTTTGGTTGTATGTGATTTCATCTCTAATATTCAGGCACACAGATACAGCCAGATTTGCTTAGCTTGCTTCCATTCTGACTGACTGTGAAGGGGTCTGTTGAGCAGCTGTTGCTTGAGGTTACTCAGCCATGAGGCTTTACACTCTTGAGACTAGACCATTTCTGCATCTTGCTACATCACTGTGTTAATAATGGCACCTTCCTATATTAGGCATGGACCCATCTGGGAAACAAATGCAGAGAAAAGCTTAAATAATACAACTCATTATCTGCTTGTACCAACTGGTCAGTATTGGCTTTTGAACTTGTATTTTGCATCTGTGTGTGCTGTAAAAAGAAAAACTAAGCCTGCCATTTTTGCACACATCTAAACAATTTTCTTTTATCCAGATATGAAACATAATCTTATGGGTGTTCCATTGGATCATAGTCTACTTTTTAGGTTACTTGAAAAAATATATCAGATTATATTTAACAATCATGTTACTTGCTTACACCTTCTGATAATTTAATCAATATCATTTGCTGCCTGATTTTTGGTTCAGAATGCTGGATAGCACTTGCTGATTGGTGGCTACATTTAGCCACCAATAAGCAAGTGGTACCCAGGTGCTGAAGCTAAAATGGGCCGGCTCCTAAGCTTTCATTCCTGCTTTTTCAAATAAAGATACCAAGAGAACAAAGAAAAATTGATAATAGGAGTAAATTAGAAAGTTGCTTACAATTACATGCTCTATACGAATCATAAAAGAAAAAAAATGGTTTAGTGTCCCTTTAAGGGGACAATGCCCTTTACAAATAATGTTGCTGCTTTTACACTCCAAAAATTATATTTAAAAAAAAAAGTAACCACCATTCATAATCATTCTAATAATATAGAGAATATATATTTTACAGGGGTTGAAAAATATCACTATAGTTTACTAGTCAGTAGACTAGTGGGAATTTCAAGCCCTATATATGTGTATATATATATATATATATATATATATATATATATATATATATATATATATATATATATATATATATATATATATATATAAAAATAAACAATTTCCAGTTCAGCCCACCGATAGACAGCTCGCCTGGGTGCAATGATATGATACAGCATCAAATAAGAAACAAGAGAATGCACTCTCAGGACTTCTTCAAAAAACCAATTTAATGGAACGTTTTCGGGGTTCACAACCCCTTCATCAGCATACAAAATAGACAAAATACAACTCATTTATAGAGTTTCATACAAATTAAATCACACCAACCTTAGGCACTAAGGTTGGTGTGATTTAATTTGTATGAAACACTATAAATGAGTTGTATTTTGTCTATTTTGTATGCTGATGAAGGGGTTGTGAACCCCGAAAACGTTCCATTAAATTGGTTTTTTGAAGAAGTCCTGAGAGTGCATTCTCTTGTTTCTTATATATATATATATATATATATATATATATATATATATATATATAAAATAAACAATTTCCAGTTCAGCCCACCGATAGACAGCTCGCACTGGGTGCAATGATACAGCATCAAATAAGAAACAAGAGAATGCACTCTCAGGACTTCTTCAAAAAACCAATTTAATGGAACGTTTTCGGGGTTCAAACCCCTTCATCAGCATACAAAATAGACAAAATACAACTCATTTATAGAGTTTCATACAAATTAAATCACACCAACCTTAGGCACTAAGGTTGGTGTGATTTAATTTGTATGAAACACTATAAATGAGTTGTATTTTGTCTATTTTGTATGCTGATGAAGGGGTTGTGAACCCCGAAAACGTTCCATTAAATTGGTTTTTTGAAGAAGTCCTGAGAGTGCATTCTCTTGTTTCTTATATATATATATATATATATATATATATATATATATATATATATATATATATATAATTTATATATATATATTATATATAGTTCAAAGTGAGGGCCTGCACTCTAATCCTCCAGTTGAGGGTAAGCAAGTACCAGGGTGCTGTATCAAACGATACACAAAGTCTAATTATAAAGACAGCACTCAATGGATTTTGTAAAACTTAACTTTTATTCATATTGAATCATAAATAGTCCCATGACATTTCGGTGCCTGACGGGCACCTTTATCAAATGGATTCACCAGCGTGGAGGTAGATGGTATACCCTGGCATCCGGGAAGTCTGTTAAAAGTGTAAATGCAGCAGTCTTATATACCTGGGCAAATGCTGTTTTCGGCTCAAGGTGCGCATGTCCATGTGGCCACGCCCCTTCCGGTACGTTCTCTTCATGTCTATTGGTTTGCGTCACGCTCTCAACCAACCACCCATCTCTGGTGAAGGGAGCAAGCATATGGCTAATTAGCATATCACTGCGGTGGATGAGAACAAGCAAATTATGGTTGCTGCAGCATTCTGAGGTTAAAAAATGCATATATAAAGAAACATATGCATAAAAAATCCACGCACTGTACACGGTATTGATTGAGAAAGGTAGCAAGTATATAAACACATAAGCAATATGACGTGGATGTCTTGATGTGTGTAGAGGGATATTTGGAATCCTGTGGATGCCCTTTTTAATCAATTTTATATTGTGTCATGGCAGTGGAATCTGGCAAACACATCCCAATCCGGTTTAGAGAATAAGGAACAAATATGCAGATATACACAGAAACACTTGGAATAACCACATCAGGATAGTATAGGGATCATATTGACATTAAGCCCCCTCGGTTCCACTGTGTCCAGAGTGTATATCCACTTTGTTTCTAGTTGTAACAATCGTCTCGCTCGGTCACCCCCTCTTGTAAGGGGAGGGATATGATCAATGATCATAGTTCTGAGGCTGGAAACACTATGTTTCTTCAGGGCAAAATGTCGGGCCACCAGTTGGTCAGAGGATCCATTCTTTATTGCTTCCCTAATGGCATGCCTATGATTGCCCATTCTTTCCCTAAAGGTGGTTATCTTTTTACCCACATAAAATAGGGAGCAGGGGCAAATAAGAATGTACACCACATAGGTGCTGTTGCACGACAATCTGTGTCGAATTTTGAATCTTCTGTTGGTGTGGGGATTGGAATGTAGTCCCTGTTGACATTCCATTGCATATAATGCAGTCACTGCATTTAAAACATCCCTGTCGTGCAGACTTTAATAACCAGGTCTCCTTCTGGTATGATTCTGTGGGATCCGTCTTGACCAGTATATCACAAATGTTCCAAGCGCTTCGATACACCATCTGTGGTGGTCTCGTTTTCCAATTAGTCAGATTCTTATCTATCTGTAGGATGTCCCATCTGTCACGAACAGCTTTGCATATATACTGTATGTGTGAGCTGGCATATCAGTTGTAATGAAATTCAGATTAGGAGTGTTGACGGTCTTATGTACCTTATTCTTTGCCAAAAGGGTCTCCTGAGTATGGTCATCCAGTTTCTTTCTTACAGAGTCCACATCAGCTGTTGAATACCCTCTTGCATACAACTTGTCACACATCACATCCAACTGTTGTTGAAGGTAAGCTGTGATGAGATCATTCCCATTTTTTTGGTGGTTAGGATGGCAACTGGTGGATAGTAATAGGGAATTCCTATCGGTGGGGTTTGTAAACAGTGAGGTCCCAAAACGGTAACCCCCGTTATCATCAACTTTGAAAAAATGAAGGTCAAGGAAATGTACCCTGCTCAAATCATACTCTTACTTAAATCTATTAGGGGAGTTAGTGCTGTGAATTCATATACCCACTATTCCAGTTGATTAACTGTCCCTGTCCAAATTAAAAACAGGTCGTCTATATACCTGGTTTAAAAGTAAATATAGGGATGAGATAGTGGTTTCATGGTGTAAAGCTCTTTTCATATATATATATATTTATATATTATATATATTATATAATTTATATATATATTATATATATATATATATATATATATATACAGTATATAATATATATATATATATTATATATATATTAAAGAAGAGGGTATTGTTTTATATATATATATACTAGTCTAAAGCCCATGTACACGGGCCATTTCTTGCAGTACAGTGGTCCCATCTCTCCCCCCTCTCTTTTTATCTCTCTCCCTTCTTTTACTCTCTTCGCTTTCCCTTCTTTTTGTCTTCTCTCCCTCTCTTTGCTCTCTTCCTCTCTTTTGCTCTTCTCTACCCCCTTCTTTTGTTCTCTCTCCTCTTTTTGTTATCTCCCTCTCTTTTGTGTTTTCTCTCTTGTGCTTCTCTTCCTTTTTGTGTCTCCTCTTTTTTTCTCTCTCTTCCCTCGTTTGCTCTCTCTCTCTATCGTTTGCTCTCTCTCTCTCGTTTGTCTTCTCTTTATTTGCTGTCTCTCTCCTTCTTTTACTCTCTCCCCTCTCTTTGCGCTCTTCCCTTCTTTTGCGCTCTTCCCCTCTCTTTTGCGTCTTCCCCTCTCTTTTGCGCTCCTCCTTCTTTGTGCGCTCTCCCCCTTCTTTTTGTGCTTCTCCCCTTTTGCGATTCTCTCTTTTGTGCTTTTCCCTTCTTTTGACTCTTCCCCTCTCTTTTGGCTCTCTTCCTCTCTTTTGCGTTCTCTCTTTGTGTTCTCCCCTTCTTTTTGTGCTTTCTCTTTTTTGCGCTCTCTCCCCTCTCTTTTGTGCTTTTCCTCTTTTTGATCTCTTCTTTTGCGCTCTCTCCTCTCTTTTGCGCTCTCTCCCTTCTTTTGTGCACTCTCCCCTCTCTCTTTAGTGCTCTTCCCCCCTCTCTTTTGCTGTCTCTCTCCCCCTCTCACTCTTTGCTGTCTCTCTCCCCCTCTCTTTTGTGTCTCTTCCCCCCCTCTATTTTTGCGCTCTCTCCCCTGCTCTTTTGCACTTTTCCCCCTTCTTTTGCACTCTCTCCCCTTCTCTTTAGCCGCTCTTCCCCTCTCTTTTGAGCTCTCTCACCCCCTCTCTTTTGTGCTCTCTACCCCTCTCTTTTGTGCTCTCTCTCCTCTATTTTGCGCTCTCTCCCCCTCTTTTTGCGCTTTTCCCCCTCTTTTGCACTATCTCCCCCTCTCTTTGTGCTCTCTCCCACTCCTCTTTTGCGCTCTCTCCCCTCTTTTTGCTTGTCTCTTCTCCCTCTCTTTTGCTGTTTCTCTCCCCCTCTCTTTTGCTGTCTCTCACCCTTCTCGTTTAGTGCTCTCTCCCCCTCTCTTTTGCTGTCTCTTTCTACCCTCTCTTTTGCTGTCTCTCTTCCTTCCTATCTTTTGCTGTCTCCCTCCCCTCTCTTTTGCTGTTTCTCTCCCCCTCTCTTTTGCTGTCTTACTCCCCTCTTTTTGCTGTCTCTCTCCTCCCCCTCCTCTCTTTTGCTGTCTCTCTCCCCCTATCTTTTGCTATCTCTCTCCCCCCTCTCTTTTGCTGTCTCTCTCCCTCCTCTCTTTTGCTGTCTCTCTCCCCCCCTCTTTTGATGTCTCTCTCCCCCCCTTTCTTTTGCTGTCCTCTCTCCCCTCCTTTTTGCTGTCTCTCCTCTCCACTCCTCTCTTCGCTGTCTCTCTCCCCTCTCTCTTTTGCAGGTCTCTCTCCCCCCTCTCTTTTGCTGTCTCTCCCCCCTCTCTCTTTTGCTGTCTCTCTCCCCTCTATCTTTTGATGTCTCCTCCCCCTCTCTTTTGCTGTCTCTCTCCCCTTTTCTTTTGCTGTCTCTCTCCCCCCTCTTTTTTGCTGTCTCTCTCCCCCCCTCTCTTTTGCTGTCTCTCTCCCCCTCTCTCTTTTGCTGTCTCTCTCCTCTCTTTTGCTGTCTCTCTCCCCCTCTCTCTTTTGCTGTCTACTCCCCCTCTCTTTTGCTGTCTCTCTCCCCTTCTTTTGCTGTCTCTCTCCCCTCTCTTTTGCTGCCTCTCTCCCTCCTCTCTTTCGCTGTCTCTCTCCCCATTCTCTTTTGCTGTCTCTCTCCCCCTCTTTTTGCTGTCTCTCTCCCCCTCTCTTTTGCTGTCTCTCTCCCTCTCTCTTTTGCTGTCTCTCTCCCCCTCTCTTTTTCTGTCTTTTCCCCTCTCTTTTGCTGTCTCTCTCCCCCTCTCTTTTGCTGTCTCTCTCCCCCTCTCTTTTGCTGTCTCTCTCCCCTCTCTTTTGGCTGTCTCTCTCCCTCTCTATACCCCTCTTTGCTCTCTCTATTCACCTTTTCTGTTCTCTCTATCTCCCTCTTTAGAGCTTCTGTCTCTCGGCAGCCCCGGCATCTGGCCCCTGCCCCGCCCAGCCCTGCCCACGCCATGTTCAGCCCGGTCCGCGTCACGCCGGCCATGCCCACATTGCACCCACCAACCACGCCACATCACACCGTCGGGCCACGCCACTCCACCACACGACGCCAGGTCAGTTAGAAGGCAGTTGTGTTTGTCCTCGTGCACAGTCTCTACTCCAAACACACTTGGCCTTTTATTATTCCTATTGTCAATTTTTATTAGTTCTCTTGGTATCTTTATTTGAAAGCATAACTGTAAGCTGAGTAGCCGACCCATTTTAGGTTCAGCACACTGGATAGCGTTGTTGATTAGTTGCTACCTTTTAGACACCAATCAGCAAAGCACCAAACCTAGAAGCGCAATCAGACCAGATTCTGAACCAAAATGGGCCGTCCCTAAGCTTATGCTTTTCAAATAAAGATACCAAGAGAACAAAGAAAAATGATAATAGGAGTAAATTAGAAATTTAATTAAAATTGAATTCTGAACAGGGGCGATCTATTTTTCACCTCACTACACGTCCATACTCACACTTTCCAACTGTGTAATGTGTATGGCCCAAATCACTCTGACCAACCTTGCTGGACCAACCCTACAATCACTTCTTGCCAATACTCTGACTCGCGTAATAGTAGGGGGAGACTTTAATATGGCGCAAGCCAACCCCATTGGACAGATTCTTTGACCAACCCACCTTGGCACGGAAACAGGTTACCCATTTTAAACGTAAACAAGAAACGCAAATTATAGCTATGTTCAGAGATGGACTGGGCTACACGACCTATGGAGATCTCAACATCGAGACCAACGGGATTACAATGTGTCTCTAAGGTGCACCACACTCTCTCCCGATAGATTATTTTTTACTTCCCCTCAAATCCTCCCAAATACTGAGCACATCTATCCTTCCAATTACGATCTCAGACCATGCCCCCATAAAACTAACACTTCAACCTCTTTGGAACAGAATCCCTAAGCAGTCATGGAAGTTTTCCCTCCCAGCTATACACCAATGCAGACTTTAGACAACATTTGAAGGCATATGGTTAGAATACACTTTTTGACAATGAGCAACACAGCACAAATCCGGACCTGTTTTGGCATGCTCTAAGGCGGTCATTAGGGGTAAAATCACTGCGTACACAGCCATCATTTTAAATCCCAGAGGAGAGTCACTACACAGCTTCCTATCGGACTTAACTAATGCTTGCAACGATTACCTAGCTCACCCCACAGAGTTAAAACGCCAAAGATACTACCACTGTTAAAAGGACAGAGACACACAACTTGCAGATTTTAGATCATAAATTTAATCTAATAGGCAAGGTGGTTTTATCGTCATTGGTAACAAGGCTGGTAAACTTTTAGCAAACTTAGTGAGACTCCACCCGCCCAAGTCATTATAACCGCAATCAAATCGGGAGACCACCTTAAGACAGACACTAAAGACATAATGCAGGTGTTCACAGCCTATTACAAATTCCTATATACCAGACAAAATATAAGTGGAAAAGACAAGAAACATTTTGGCAGAAAGTTACTGTACCCCGGCTGTCGGATACACAAAGAGATAGCCTTAATTCTCCCATACATGCACAGGAGGTACTGCGTGCTATTGGGAATTCTAAAATAGGGAAGGCAGCAGGTCTGACGCCCTCCCGATTGAATATATAAGATCCTCAGCACAGACATAGCCCCAACCTTGGCCACCACATATTCTAACTACCTATAGGGAAATCCATACCGGATGGAGTTTTACAGACGCTAATATTTGTATCATCCCGAAACAAATAGAGACATACAAATCCCTCCTCATACCGACCGATATCGCTGCTTAACAGGGATTATAAATTATTCACCAAAGATCTTAGCAGACAGGTTGGCAGCTTTATTACCGGAAATAATACACCTGACAGACAGGTTTCATCAAGCACGCACGTCAGTGATAAATATCAGAAAGACATTAGCCATTATATCCACTATAGCACCCAGCACCAGCAAGCTCACAGAAGCCCAACATTGATGCCATGCCTTCTCGCCCATTGACGCCGGAGAAGGCATTCGATAAGAATAGAATGGGACACTTGTAACTTCCTTGGAAAAATTTGGATAATTGGCGACTTTCTTAACATAATCCGACAGCTGTATACATCACCATCAGCCTCCATAATTATTGAATGGCCAGTTATCCCCTCATTCCTTTGGAGAGAGGGACCAGACAGGGATGCCCTGTCCCCTTTACTCTTTAACTTGGCAATAGAGCCACTAGCATGTTATATCCGTCAGTGTAGCGAAGGCCTAAAAATTCATAAACAAACTGTACACCTGTCTCTCTATGCTGAGACCTTTTATTGATGTCCCCCACCCACATGTAATGTATCCCAACCTGTTAGCATACTAAATGCATTCTGGCAAATTCACAGGCAACAAAGTTAATACGGAAAATCCGAACTGACATGGCTACTTAACTCTCAGAATAACCACTGCAAGGCCTGACTTAAAAATAACCTCAGGAACTTTCACCTATCTAGGGATTTCACTTGCATATTGACACTAATAAATTGATATCTGAATATAAGTAACACTATAACCCCCTCCTTAGTAGCAGGTAAAGGGGTGGGAAACTTGCCCCTCTCCCTCACAGGCAGGATACACCTTTTAAAAATGATGTCTAGCAAAGCTTGCTCTATCCTCTCCAGATGCTTCCTATCCCTCCTCACAAAACGAGACCTCAATAATATTAGACACATTATTTGGTATGTTTATCTGGAATAGAGCGAAAACCACGAATAAGTAGACTCCAATGGCACTGCCAATCAGCTCGGGGGGACTTAGCTCCCTAATCTCAGATGGTATAATTGGGCATCACCTGACAAGATTATAGTGGGATGGCTGACCCATTCAGACCATTTCAGTCCACCCCATAGAAAAGGAATTACTAGCACAATACATCCTGCTTTCTTACCACCACACCGGCTCTCAGCCCTCCCTCAGCACGTAAAACAAACATACTATTTAGAGACGATGAGAGCCTGGACAAAACTTTGCAAAACATGGCGGACATGGACTTTTCCATTCAGCAAATACTTACCATTGCAGGGCAAACCTGACTTCATACCAGGATAACACAACGGCCGTTTTTGGACTCTGGGGAACGTCAGGGGCTAAAGATGGTGGCGCAATTGCTTAACCCTACCAACAACAGATACTTCCTTTTTCAGACCTCCAAGCGCAATACACTCTCCCCAATGCACTAGATTCGCTTATTTTCAAAGTCGACATATGTCCGGACCTCCTGCCTGAGGGCTCATCACTGTTAGATAAGATTCATACTAAAATTGTAACACTCTGTAATTTGGGCCTCCAAGGGATACACTCCAGCACACCTATCTATAAGCTAATTGTAGCACACAATGAGACGCAAACAATGCAAGACTAGTGACTAATGGCAGGGGCACGTCACACATAGCATACAAGCTGTTAGAGCAGCCCCCTGTCTTCGAATTTGCGGGAAACACAGGTAAAATTTTTACACACGCATACATCACGCCCAAACTTAGAGCGAAATGGATTACAGATGCGTCAAACATATGTCCTAAATGCATGGCCCCACCCTGACCTGATAACCTAGTCTGGGACTGTCCTAAGATGCAGAGATTCTGGGGCAAGTTAAATTCTGGCTGACAAGAGTGCTGAAGACTAATATAACACTGGCAGCAAACATACTTTCTTTCAGGACCATTGAATACCTCCAAAACATAAACAAGTTTTTCAACCTAGTCATACTTATGGCTAGAAAATTAATGTTACAATTACTGGGCCAAGAATAGGGAACCCCCTTCAAAAAACTAACCCACGTGCTGTACCAGCAGCTACTGACAGAAAAGGTAGATGTACAAGGGGACGGGAGGTCAGATAAAAGCAGAATAAAGCAGTCCGTTCCTACCATACAGTGTTCTATGCTTAATGAAATTCCATGGCGTGGTGCCTGACGGGTTCTGGAGTTGACCGATTTCACAGGCTGTAACTATGTTTCACATGACAGACGCAAAGAATAGGCTGTAACTCCTTGACTAGACCTAGGGTGTAGCCACAAGACCATCCGTCGCTGCATACACATATATATATATATAATTCATATGGTCTTAACACTGCTTACTTTTCTACGATGGAAATAGGCCACCTCAGTTAATTACTTAACTGCAGAGCGCAAGCACTATGGTTTCAGGAGGGGGGGCTGAATGGGCACAACACCACAGATAACAGAAAGGATCTCTTATATGTGTTGATAAGCAACTTGGTTGTTGTTGCAGTCAGTTCCTCCTGAATTGTCTCCCCCCACTCTTCCCCACCCTCAATGCGCTCAATTATGTCTAAAAATACTGGGTCTTCAATCAATCCATACCAATGGTTCTCTACTGTTGTCTATTACTCTTGTTTTTTGATTTTATTGTGATTTGTTTTATTTGTTGTTTTGTTTGTATGTTTATAATAATACAGAGGCTTGGCCGCCCCAATGGTTCATGGAAAAGACTTTTGGCCCCCAAGTGAACTTTATTATGTTGCCAGGACTGTGTTTTGATGCCTAAAACATGCCTTATGATGTTTGATGCTGTTCAATGCCATGTGGCGTTGTCAGGTCCCCTTGTGAAAAAGTTTTTCAATAAAAAAGTTTAAAAAAAAAAAAATTGAATTCTGAATCATTAAAGAAAATATTGGGGTTTAGTATCCCTTTAAGTTCCTTTATACACTGGTAATGTGCAGGCCCTTTAAAAAGTAATTTAAATATAAATTAAACAGAGAGAAACACTGAAGAGGGTATGATTCCCCTCTTCCTCATAGAAAGGAATACAGCACTCTTTTAATAAACATTTATTTGACTTTATTAATCTAGATTCTTTTAGATATTCTTCATTTGAAATTTATTTAATGATACAATAGATGAAATGTATACATTATGTTGCAAAGTAATGATAAGTATATTGTGTTTATTATTTATAGGACTGTTGTTCCCTCATGTTGACTTTGAATATAGATACTCACTAGGGTCATTTTTATAGCGGGACGGTATGTTAGAATTAGGTGGTTTTCTTATTCGTAGTGTGTGTGAAATATGTGATGGTTACACTAGTAATAGGAAGGATACTGCTTGTATTTCACACACAGCTAGATTACGAGTTAGGCGTTATGAGTCAAATAGCAACGTGATGGCCCCTAACGCTTCATTTTCCCTACGCTGCTTATTACAAGTTTCCGTAGCGCCACAAACTATCACCATCTACACTCAAATCCCTAACGCTCACACAGACCAGTAGTTTATTGATATACCAATAACCAAAACATTACATTAATCATTTCCAAAATATTATACAAAGTACACTCTACACTCATACATAACTATACAATTTTTTTTTTAAATAAACGGATAAAAGTTATAGATCTCGGGTGTTTGAAAAAAAAAGACCCAAAAACCTATTTTACATTGCTGACATAGACATATGTGATCTCATTCTGCTACATCTACGTACAAATAGCATCACATACTACAGATTCAGATACATACAAACCAATATACTAACATTCAGTACACAAAACTTTTTTAAATATGAAATTAACCGATTTAGCTACTCATTTTCACAGAAAGGACATGACGTCACTCACTTTACGCCAAACACAAATGTTGGAAGGTTTTTTTTAAGGAAATTTCTAGCCTCCATTGACTTCTATGGGGAATACGTGCTCGTGCATGGGACCGGCAGATTTCCCTAACGCACAAGATATTTTTCTCCTTTAAAACTCGTAATAGCAGCATTACAATTGTGGCACTAATCATTCATTCTTGCGTTGGTCCGCTATGACAAATAGATCAAAAAATAGACTATTTCACACTGGAATTATGGCTTTTACTTGTGTGAACATCACTACAACATTAAATTCGTTTACAAAATTACATTACATCAACTTTAAATCACCATCAATTCTATCATCAACAATACAAATCGGTTTCCTGAATTAAATCATATTTAAACGGACAGAAAAAATACTTTTTAAGATTTCATTATTCACAGTTGGCAATTTTAAACAGTTGTCTCATTTACGTCTATTATAGCATTTCATGTATTCAAGTCATATGCTTGGATGAACAGCATATCTACATAGGCTCAGCAGATGAAACACACATTTATCTTTTTAAACAGCACACAAGAAGAATGTTGCAAAATACAAAAACACAACGAAGATTTACAAATAGACAGGCACGTTGCTAATATGATGACATCATTTGAAACTTCAACCATACAGATTACAGCATTAGGACTGTACCGCCCTTTCAGCAGTTTCACACTCAATACTACAATATTACATATACGTAGACGAGAGGTTTGGGACACGTAAAATATTGACATCTCGACAATTACTGATATATATATAATATTATAGATGTCAGCCGGAAGATCTTCATTATTATTGCGATTTCAATGGGACATGTAAAATATTGAGATTCGCCAATCACTTATATATAATATTAGAGATGTCAACCGTTACTTTATGTTTTGCAACAATAGTGCAGCAACATTGATCAAGCAGATTACATGCCATGTCTTTGCACACATTATACACAAGTATGCACTTTCAATCAAGATAGCGTGGATGTGTGGTTTTTACTATAACATCACGTTTACTAAGTATTTGTTATGCATATGAACAAACATCACGAAAATGCACTGTATATGTTACATTTTACACTTTATCACTTTCACATAACGATTTATTGGGGGGGGGGAATTTAAGCAAACACAAAAAAACGCCCCGCTCACATACAATCATGTGGATACAAATCAGCAATCAATTACGAACACGCTACATTGAACATTTTGCTCTATAAATCCCAAACAACATGGCCAAAGCATCCCTAGTGATCGACATTGTATCAAATCACTTTTGTGTTTTTGAATACCTTGTTACTCCTTGTGCATTTGCTCTGCTGTTTGGCTTTGTGCTGCTTGGCTTGGCAAATATGGATGATCTGCAGTTAGCTTGTGCAGGTGCTATTGGACAAGTTTTGTACAACAGAATCAGGTGGGTTTGGCGTCTCCAAGAGAGGCATGGGGAACGTCTGATCAGAGGTCCTCGTGTTGAAAGGGTGAGGCCCACCTCTTGAGAACATTAGTGACTTCGAGGTTTATGACAAGTATAGGTTCAATCGAGAGCAACTATGGGCCTCTTACGAAGTACTTGAACCTCATCTGGAGCCACATAAAGTATGCGGACTGCAATCCCTGGCATGACCAAGATACTATGCTGCATACACGTCCTGACCTCCGGAAATTTTCAATCCTCCCAAGCAGAGGCATAACTAGAAACACAGGGCCCAAGTGCATGAGTCTAGGTGGGTATTTTCTTTGAGATGTTACCTCAGGCGTTTCCCTCTGACACAGCCTAAGGTGGGATTTCTCATCTCTTTACTCTTGACATGGCCCTTGCCTGGGTTAATCCTTTGTGGGAGACTAATAAACCTGTGATTTCTAAATACCCTCTAATTCCGGCTCGCTCCTCCTCTGCTGCCAAATGACTCATGTCCATCCAGCAAGGTTACGAGATCTGTTGCTCAGCTATGCCATTGAATTCCGTCATGCTTGCCGCAGAGGTTGGTTGGAACAATGAAGCCCTTGTTGCGCCTTCTTTCATGGGCTTTCTGATGTGATTAAAGACGAAGTTGCTGCAGAGATTTACTAGAGGATCTCGAGGCTTGGTGTCTTTTTTAATCCTAATTGACATTAGACTCAGAGAGAGGCCCTCTTTCAAGGAGCGCTTGAGGAAGCCTCCTGTACTGTTGTCTCCTACGTTGTCGTTCTTATCCATGCCTCCCTCTCCTCCCATGTCTCCTGGTCCCGAGTCACGAGGTACTGCTGTGCCGATGCAGTTGGGATTTACGCGTCTCTCCGCGGCAGAGAGGGACTTTAGGAGGAGGGAGGGGCTCTGTGTCTATTGTGGGTTACAGGGCCACCTTTTAAAGTTTTGTCCTACACGGCCGGGAAACGCTTGTTAAAGTTAGTTGTGGTAGGTGGCGCAAACCAAGTTGCTATTCCCAATGTGTCTTACTGTAAACTATGTGTGATAATATGTGGGCTCAATATATGTTAAGTTTTGATGAGTACTATTTTATATTCTCTTATGGAAAAAATTGGATGTCGAAACTTTTTAAAAAAAATATATATTATACTTTATTTGATTCCGGTAAATTTATCCAATAATAGTGATGCTAAAAGTACAATTAAACAAATATTATTACAAATTCCTTCAAAGTTTAAAAAATGACACGGCTTGTCTCTATGTATCTATGTATAAAATGTACGTAATATATAAAAATATATGAATATATAAAAATTAAATTAAAATAATAACGTTGAAATCTTGCAATTTTATACAGTTATAGGTTTATCACAGTTGTAATTTCTAACAAAATGTTTGTAAATACAATTTAATAGTGGATAAGACAATAGTTGCTGTATAGTTCATATAGGATACTTTGTTTCAAGTTCAGCTGTGCAATTGAGATCTTATCTTAGGTAACTATATATCAAATGTAGAGGTATGTTGGTGCGATTTTTATCACACTGTGATACAAGTATACAAATTAGTACCTTGAAGTGTATTGTTTGATATCACTTTTGTGAGATGATTGCGGTTAAATAAACGCTGCTATGCCAATAATTTGCTGATGGCAGTTCTATATGGGCTGCTGGCGGTTAAATAAATGCCGCTTTGGTTTCCTCTTGTTAGGTGGGCTTATCTGTTTGCTGCGAGAAAATTCACTTTTATATAAATGCTTGTGTAGTTGCCGTGGCCGCTTTGTTATCTTGTCCTTTGTCGGTCAGTGACCGATCGCGCTCTTAAGGATTTCTTGGTGGATCTTCGTTGCGGTTAGGTGCTAACCGTTTGCTGATGTTTTTTAAGTATCTCCGGTTTTTCTATTCTGTGGCTTGTCTGTCGGTCAGTGGACCGATCACGATGGTTGGTTGTTGGATGACCTCCTGATGTGGAATATTGGTGCCTCTCGGTCGTTGTTCCCCAGGTTTTTTTGATGTCGGTCAGTGATGATCTGGGTACTGAAATGTGGTTGTGGGATAAGTAGAAAGTTTGTGGGATAAGTAGAAGTATGTAGGATAAGTAGAAAAAGGAAATTCTAGTTATCAATGTGATCTTTGCGGTTAAATATATGCCGCTAAGTAGGAACTTGATATTTCACAGGGTATAGCTGGTATTCTCTTTGTCTTCTCAAATCCCTTTGAAGGTGTGCTCTGGTATCAACGCGTTTCGGCTGGACAGCCTTTATCAAGACGGGAAACGCTTTGTCCTAGGGTCCTGTCGGGGGCAGCCCTTGGGTGGTTTATACTCGTCCCGGAACTGCTAAAGGAGAAACCTTTGGTCACGGATGTCCTTTCCTGGGTGGGACTCCTCATAGTCACCCAGGCTCTTGTTGACTCGGTGCTGCGGGCTATTTCATTGACAGTGCTTTTGTATCACAGCACTCACTTCCTGTATATGCCTCGGGTCCCATTCCGCTTGCTATTGAGGCCCATTGATGGCAGGCCTCTTCAGCCTGCACTCGTTACTCACAAAACACTCCGTAATCCATGGCTGTTGAGGCTCTCCATTTTGAAACCCCTCCAGTTCAGGTGATTAACTCTCTGCATTTTCTGGTTGGTCTAGATTATCTCTGGCTCCAAAAGCACAATCCCAGTCTCGACTGGCGTAGGTCTGAACTTTTGTCGTGGTCTCTGCAATGTATTTACACTTGTCTTCAGTCAAAGTCCTGTGCACTTCTTCGGTACCTCAATTGCCTGAGGAGTACCGAGAGTACCAAGACATTTTTGACAAGGTGCGTGCCGGTACGTTGCCTCCTCACGGTCTTACGATTGTGCCATAGACTGCAACCCGTAGCCATTCCTCCTCGGGGCCAGGTTTTACCCTCTCTCGGTTGCAGAGAATTGTGCTATGGAGGAGTATGTTGCGATGTTCTGTAACGGGGGATCATCCTCTCCAAATTCCTGCTCTCGGGCAGGGCTATGCTTCTTCTTCGTGGAGAAAAAGGATGGCGAGTTAAGGACCATGATCGATTATAGGGGTGTTAACCGTCTTACATTAAGAATGCTTACCCTATTCGCTCATCTACGGAACTCTTTGACCACCCTCAAGGGGACATACGGTCTTTTCTAAACATGATTTGAGAGGAGCATACAATCTCGTTAGGATTAAGGAGGGCCGACGAATGGAAAACAGCATTTAACACAGGAGCGGCGCATTATGAGTATCTTGTAATACCCTTTGGCTATGTAATGCTCAGCTGTTTTCCACAAATTTATTAATAATGTTCGTCTGACTATCAGCTCTGGTTTTGACTCCTGGCCTGTTATTTGACTTGTGGACTTTTTATTATTTTTGTTATTAATAAAGGTGTGATTATTTTTTGCATTCTTGTTTCAGTCTGATTCCTGGCATCCTGACACTCACCAAGACTTCCAACCCCCCTCACAATTAATATTGTTATATATATATATATATATATATATTTATATATATATATATATATTATATATATATATATATATATATATACAGTGTATTATATATATATATATATATCTATATATATATATATATATATATATATATATATATACATACACTCACTGTATTTATGTGTATATAATCTATACACTGTGGTTAATGAAAGCAAATTAAAACCAATTAAGGGTTGAATGGTTGCCTTTGGACCTGAGAATCCTCCTCTATCACAGAGTCTCACCCACTTAAGGTGCAATAGTTCTATTTCTGCTGAGGGAGCTAAATAACCTCAGAGCAAGTTATACATAAATGTAAGCACCATGTGTTCCACAGGGGTATCACACAGCAGGGCTGCTGACAGTCTTAGTTCCTCCTGCAAAAATAGTGCAGGAACTCCGTTCCCATGCTTTCCTGCTTGACTTGACCCCTGAGGACAACCAAGTTCTAGAGAGGCCATTCTGGGACGAGGGGGTCAATGTCAGAAACAACATCATCAACCGCCACTTCAGATGGTAAATAATATAAGTTATATAGGAGCATTGCGAATATGTGAGACTCTTAGGAAAATGAAAGTAGAATTGTGCGGACATGTTAGGATTGTTTAAGAACTTATGATTGTATCAAAATGTTATTTATTATCATAGGTAATTTATACATCAGATGATTCTGGCATTGGCTCCTGTAATGACTTTGCCATCCTGATTTTTGAAGACAACATAGATGGTAAGTAGACACAATGGGGTCCCTAAACGATCTGCCTCTGCGATATCCGATCCTGGGAGGTTTCACACCCCTAAGGGCAAATTTGTATCTGATCAATTGTAATGCGTTTACGTAATATGTTTTAAAACGGTTTATTGCGGGGGTTTTTGCGTAATGAAAGGGTATGAGGTGGATGTAAAGATAATATTAAATGAGCTTACCGGCAGATGAGAGGTGCAGGTTCCCTGTATCACTCCCTCCGATACGACTTATGGCACCTCAGAGATGTTGGAAGCAGCATTTCCTCCCAGCGGTAGTATTACAAAGGTTTGTATCCGGACCGCCACCAGTCCCTGCAAGGGATTCCCTCTCCCTTGTGAGCTTCTTCTTAAGTTCAGCTCTGCAGTCCCGGTAACGGTGCTGGATAGACTTGACATCCCTGTTATAGTCCCCCACTGCATTAACGGCATTCATGATCTTCATCCACAACTTCCTCTTATCCGAAGGAAGTGCCTGCAGCCTCGTAACCCTCTCCATATAAGCTTCTATAAGGGCCTCCTTCTCCTCCATGGTATGTCTCTCCTCCCTCTGCCTGGGCTTCCCCTGCGATGTGAGCCTCTGTTCCCCGGACTGTAAAGCGCCCTGTCTACGCTGCACGCCACTTGTTCATCTTCCACAATGTGGCTGGGTCCACCCACCCCTTCCTCTCTAGTTCCTCTCCCCCTCCCTCTCTCCTGCCTAAACTCCTGCCTAACCTCCTCCATAAGCTTATCCCTAAAATCCTGCCTAACCTCCTCCATAAGCTCATCCCTAAACTCCTGCCTAATGAGCTCTAATAGCTTCAGGCTAATCTGCCCCCTTATCCCTCCCTCCCGCCATACTCAATCAAAATGTGAATGTGCCCAAATGAAAGGGGGTCAAAAAATGAACTAAAAGTAAAAACGTGCTCAAAGCTGTGACTGGGATAAAAAAGAGGGTTAAGTAGTATTAAACAGACAAACGCATATAGTAAAAAAGACGAAATGAGGATATGTAAACAATAAGTTGGTGTAAATTAAACAAATCCTAACTATGGATGAAAGGGAATGGGGTATGGGATAAAAGGGAACTGGGGTACTGGGATGAAAGGGGAATGGGGTATGGAGTTGTAGGATGAACGGGAATGGGGTATGGAGTATATGTAGTGTTAGTGATAAGTGTATGTATGTATTGAATGTGTTTGCGTGTAAATGTGTTTATCTAAGAACATTACCAAAAAACAGCACTCGCACACTCACCCAAACAAACTCTCGCTTACTAACGCTCTTTATCTCTTTCCACTAACCTCATCTCTTTCAAAAACTAACTCTCACACTAACTCTCTCTCAAAATCTTCTCTCTAACTCTCCTCTCTCTTAATCTCTTCTCTCTAAATCTCTCTCTCTCTACTCTCGGCAAAAACCTCCAACGCCTAGACCTGCCCTAACTCGAAAAAGCAATACAGTCAAAGAAGCCAAGTTTCTATTGTGCTTCTATTCCCTATGTAAATGTTTAATGATGTACCGGGCTTGCAAAGTAAACGACTGTCCAGGTGTGGTTTCTTTTTGATATGTATGTGTGCAATTTGTATTGGTTGTTTTAATTTGCGCATGCTCATATGTAGTTTGTAAATGCACATTACAGTGGGGCAAAAAAGTATTTAGTCAGCCACCAATTGTGCAAGTTCTCCCCCCCACTTAAGAAGATGAGAGAGGCTGCAATTTTCATCATAGGTTTACCCTCAACTTCTGAGAGACAAAATGTGGAAACAACCTCCCGGACAAATCACATTGTCTGATTTGGAAAGAGTTTATTTGCATATTATGGTTGGAAAATCAAGTATTTGGTCAATATCAAAAGTTCATCGCAATACTTTGCTATATATCCTTTGGTGGCAATGACAGAGGTCAAACGTTTTTCTGTAAGTCTTCACAAGGTTGTCACACACTGTTGCTGGTCTGTTGGCCCATTCCTGCATGCAGATCTGCTCTAGAGCAGTGATGTTTTGGGGCTGTCGCTGGGCAACACGAACTTTCAGCTCCCTACAAAGGTTTTCTATAGGGTTGAGATCTGGAGACTGGCTAGGCCACTCAGGACTTGAAATGCTTCTACGAAGCACCTCCTTCTTTGCCGGGTTGGTGAGTATGAGACATTGTCCATGCTTGAAAGACCCAGCCACATTTCATCTTCAATAGCCCTTGCTGATGGAACGAAGGTTTGCACTCAAAATCTCACGATACATGGCCCCATTCATTCTTTCATGTAAATGGATCAGTTGTCCTGTTACCTTTGCAGAGAAACAGCCCAAAGCATGATGTTGCCACCCCTATGCTTACAGTAGGTATGGTGTTCTTTGGTTGCAACTCAGCATTCTCTCTCTTCCAACACGATGAGTTGTGTTTCTACCACATACAGTTCTACTTTGGTTTCATCCTGACCTTATGACATTCTCCCAATCCGCTTCTGGATCATCAAAATGCTCTCAAACATACTTCAGACGGGCCCAGACATATATTGGCTTACGCAGGGGGACATGTCTGGCAATGCAGGATCTGAGTCCCTGGCAGCGTAGTGTGTTACTGATGGTAGCTTTGTTACGCTTGTCCAGCTTCTGCAGGTCATTCACTAGGTCCCCCCATGTGGTTCTGGGATGTTTGCTCACGTTCTTGTGATCATTTTGACCCCACGGGGTGAGATCTTGCGTGGAGCCCCAGATCGAGGGAGATTATCAGTGGTCTTGTATGTCTTCATTTCTCTCATTATTGCTCCCCACAGTTGATTTCTTCACACCAAGCTGCTTACCTATTGCGATTCAGTCTTCCAGCTGGTGCAGATCTAAAATTTTGTTTCTGGTGTCCTTCGAAGCTCTTTGGTCTTCACATAGTGGAGTTGGGAGTATGACTGTTTGAACTGTTATCAGTATAAAAAGACACCTGTCCCAACCTCAAACAGGTGCCATTAATACAGGTATGAGTGGAGGACAGAGGAGCTCTTAAAGAGAAGATACAGGTATGTGAGAGCCAGAACTCTTGCTAGTTTGTAGGAGACAAATAACTTATTTTCCACCATAATTTGCAAATAAATTCTTCCAAATCAGACAATGTGGTTGTTTGGATTTGTTTCCACGTTTTGTCTCTCATAGTTGTGGTATACCTATGATGAGAATTACAGGCCTCTTCATCTTCTTAAGTGGGAGAACTTGCACAATTGGTGGCTGACTAAATACTTTTTTGCCCCACTGTACTATAGTGCATCACGTCTAAAAAATCATTAAAAGTTAATGTTGATAATGTGAAATGAACGATAGTAATAAAAACTAGTAAATTAAATTCACTAGCAGACCAGTAGGCAAATAAACATTATAATAATAGCAATTGCTTATAACCTAGCACATTGACAAAAGCAACATTCGGTTAAAAAACAAATATAAGCTATACTTATAGTACTTGCGTCCAGATGCAAATAAGATTCGCTGTGCACAGACTATTGTTTGGTAGTCCTGGAACCGGGAGAAAGGACAAAGTTACAGACCCGGTGATATGTCCGTTGGAAGTAACTGTGAGAGAGAGCCGTTGTTTGTGACGTCATATCACCTGACCGATTAGAATGGTCCAATGATTACCAGAAGAAAGATATTTTGTATCTGTTTGAATAGCTGTCACCGAAGAAACTTTGTATCACTTCACTGATTCGGCTTAGTTTCAAAGAATGTTATTATATCGGGCTGTCTCTGACAACGGATCCTTTTATTTTTCTGCTTCCTAAGGATTCTAAGATGATAGATGAAACAGCTGACAGAGGCAACATAAAGTCCGCAGGTGCAGGAACCTTCAGATTTTTTTCGTATGGTTTGTTCAGGTGGTTTGTTTCAGGTGGAATAACAACAAACAATGACCCTGATAGTGAAACCTCCAGACAGAGTAAAAGCACACCGGAATTATTCATATGTCTAACTCAAAGTAATATTAGGAGATAGAGATGAACCCAGCAGCAACATGAGCTGCACAGGAAGTAAATGGGACCATTCTAATCGGTCAGGTGACGTCACAAACAACGGCTCTCTCTCACAGTCTTTATTTTGAGATTATATAGACTCATAGGGATTTAAGCCTACAACAAGTAGTTAGCACTCACCCCACTTTTCTTCTTTTTTGTATCACATAGTGATCGTTTTGCCTAACATTCTCCAAATGTATTATCTCCAAATCTAAATATTGATTTGTGATGGTGTCGTATTTGTTAAGTGTTGTAAATGTTTTTTCTTTGTAATAATGTTTCGTAATCGTCAATGCAAATGTTTTCTTTGTGTATCAGTGTGCAATTCTGTTTTCATTTTTTTTTTGTTTCGTGTTGCAGATCTCAATGTATTTTCCTATTCCTCGTTTAGTGTAAATGTTGTGTAGTATTAGTTGTTTCCGAATATGACTGTTGAATGCGTATGTGCTAAGTTTCGTGAGCGATTGTTGTTTGTACATTTGAGCTGACTGTTTTTCTTGTCCATGTCCGTAATATGACAGAGCAGTGTGTATTTCTCGCAAGATCGAGTGTTAGAAGAAAAATCTGTGTATTGTTCATTTTGCATTGATCTCTATGGGAGAATTAATTACGTGCCTGTGATTACGCTTGGTAAATAAACGCGGTACTCGTGTTACCGCAACGCGTTAAGGGGTTCTTTTCAGACTCATAATACCTACTTATGAAAGGTGCGCAATAAAAATAACGTACACAAAATTAACAAGCAGCCATAACGCAAAACTCGTAATCTAGCTGACAGTGTTTGGAGATATGTAAAAGGAATCTAGATTAATAAAGTCAAATTGTTTATTTAAAAGAGTGCTGTATTCCCTTTCTATGAGGAAGAGGGGAATCATGCCCTCTTTGTTTCTCTCTCTGTTTAAATATAAATAAATATATATATATATATATATCAGAAAATGAATACAAGGTAAGCGCTGCCTAGCATAAATGAAAATGATGATGTAAAAGTTTAAAACATACAATTCATATAATATATGTATATGTGTAAATAGATCAAACACAAAATAACATATAAAAATGCAAAATTTTATGTACAATAAATAAATTCATAAATGTTGAGTCCATAAACACAGGTAAAGGCACCAAATCAGAGATAAAATATATCCGGATATTCTTATTTCATCCAATTCAATCCCCCTATGGGTGTGCACTTACTTGAGCAAACCTCAATCTGTATGAGGTAAGTAAAAAACGTAATCACTGTCAAATCACGCTGTCTGCAAAGCCACTTGTTTGGGGAGAGGAGCCTTCTTTACTCTTGGGATCTCCAGAGGCAGAAACTTTCAAACTCCCTTTCCTTGGAGTGTGGTAAAACGTTGTATGGGTTCATAAAAGGCAAGGAGAGACACTTCCAGAAGTCAAGTGTTCTATCATATCTTGTCTCGAATCTAGCTATTGCTCTTTGCAGCGCTGAGATCACTACTATTTGGGACGGAGAAACACTTCCAGAAGTCAAGTGTTCTGTCATATCTTGTCTCGAATCTAGCTATTGCTCTTTGCAGCGCTGAGATCACTACTATTTGGGACGGAGAAACACTTCCAGAAGTCAAGTGTTCTATCATATCTTGTCTCGAATCTAGCTATTGCTCTTTGCAGTGCTGAGATACTACTATTTGGGACGCAGACTGTATTTTATGTATTTCTCCTTGCCTTTTATGAACCCATACAAAGTTTTACCACACTCCAAGGAAAGGGAGTTTGAAAGTTTCTGCCTCTAGAGATCCCAAGAGTAAAAAAGGCTCCTCTCCCCAAACAGCGTGACAGCGTGATTTGACAGTGATTACGTTTTTTACTTACCTCATACAGATTGAGGTTTGCTCAAGTAAGTGCACACCCATAGGGGGATTGATTTGGATGAAATAAGAATATCCGGATATATTTTATCTCTGATTTGGTGCCTTTACCTATGTGTTTATGGACTCAACTTTTATGAATTTATTTATTGTACATCAAATTTTGCATTTTTATATGTTATTTTGTGTTTGATCTATTTACACATATACATATATTATATGAATTGTATGTTTAAAATTTTTACATTATCATTTTCATTTATGCTAGGCAGCGCTTACCTTGTATTCATTTTCTGATTTTTTCGTATATAGAAGGGTGAAACAGAGAATCTCCCTTCGAGTTTGGTGTAGCAGCAGCCATTTGCATATATAGAATTAATATTCTGTTATTTGTATTATTTGGGGTTTATTCTGTACTACCCTGATCTGGAGCGCTAATAGACCCTGAGCTTCCTAGGATTTTTCTCCTGGGATTCTACTTGTATATACAGTGGGGCAAAAAAGTATTTATTCAGCCACTAATTGTGCAAGTTCTCCCACTTAAGAAGATGAGAGAGGCCTGTAATTTTCATCATAGGTATACCTCAACTATGAGAGACAAAATGTGGAAATAAATCCAGACAATCACATTGTCTGATTTGGAAAGAAGTTATTTGCATATTATAGTGGAAAACAAGTATTTGGTCACCTACAAACAAGCAAGATTTCTGGCTCTCACAGACCTGTATCTTCTTCTTTAAGAGGCTCCTCTGTCCTCCACTCATTACCTGTATTAATGGCACCTGTTTGAACTTGTTATCAGTATAAAAGACACCTGTCCACAACCTCAAACAGTCACACTCCAAACTCCACTATGGTGAAGACCAAAGAGCTGTCGAAGGACACCAGAAACAAAATTGTAGACCTCCACCAGGCTGGGAAGACTGAATCTGCAATATGCAAGCAGCTTGGTGTGAAGAAATCAACTGTGGGAGCAATAATTACAAAATGGAAGACATACAAGACCACTGATAATCTCCCTCGATCTGGGGCTCCACGCAAAATCTCACCCTGTGGGGTCAAAATGATCACAAGAACGGTGAGCAAACATCCCAGAACCAGACGGGGGACCTAGTGAATGACCTGCAGAGAGCTGGGACCAATGTAACAAAGGCTACCATCAGTAACACACTACGTTGCCAGGGACTCAGATCCTGCAGTGCCAGACGTGTCCCCCTGCTTAAGCCAGTACATGTCTGGGCCCGTCTGAAGTATGTTTGAGAGCATTTGGATGATCCAGAAGCGGATTGGGAGAATGACATATGGTCAGATGAAACCAAAGTAGAACTGTTTGGTAGAAACACAACTCGTCGTGTTTGGAAGAGAGAGAATGCTGAGTTGCAACCAAAGAACACCATACCTACTGTGAAGCATGGGGGTGGCAACATCATGCTTTGGGGCTGTTTCTCTGCAAAGGGAACGGGACAACTGATCCGTGTACATGAAAGAATGAATGGGGCCATGTATCATGAGATTTTGAGTGCAAACCTCCTTCCATCAGCAAGGGCATTGAAGATGAAATGTGGCTGGGTCAGCATGACAATGATCTCATACACACTGCCTGGGCAACGAAGGAGTGGCTTCGTAAGAAGCAATTCAAGGTCCTGGAGTGGCCTAGCCAGTCTCCAGATCTCAACCCTATAGAAAACCTTTGTAGGGAGCTTAAAGTTCGTGTTGCCCAGCGACAGCCCCAAAACATCACTGCTCTAGAGGAGATCTGCATGCAGGAATGGGCCAACATACCAGCAACAGTGTGTGACAACCTTGTGAAGACTTACAGAAAACATTTGACCTCTGTCATTGCCAACAAAGGATATATAACAAAGTATTGAGATGAACTTTTGATATTGACCAAATACTTATTTTCCACCATAATATGCAAATAAATTCTTTCCAAATTAGACAATGTGATTGTCTGGATTTGTTTCCACATTTTGTCTCTCATAGTTGAGGTAAACCTATGATGAAAATTGCAGGCCTCTCTCGTCTTCTTAAGTGGGAGAGCTTGCACAATTGGTGGCTGACTAAATACTTTTTTGCCCCACTGTGTATATATATATATATATATATATATATATATATATATATATATATATATATATATATATATATAATTGCTGAGTAGCATTCACGACACTTATAATCCAATGCCCCGGGTGCAGTCTTGATGGTTGTATACACAAGTAGAAAAACAAAGAGGTATCCTCACGGGGTCTTCAATCACAATATGTATTTATTCCCTCTTAACAGTAATGTTTTGGGGTCACCCTGTCTTCAAACCACATGAATTTACATAATAATACAAAATATCACCTTATATGTACCCTCCGCCGTTAGTGAGCTGTCCCACCACTGCTGGCAGCGTCGCAGATATGAGTGACGTCATCTTACGGTGCCCGCCTCCAACAATGACTCCGGTGTATCACCCTGTTGCTATGGGAACCAGACGGCATCAGCCAGGGACGATAACGGCCGCATCTTAGTTTATGACACCCTAGAATAATGTGACAAGTACACAAGAGAAGTGAACAAAAAGGAAGAAATCAGTAATAAAGACAATAAAAACAATACAAACAATGCTAGCTGGCATTTGTGCAGTGCAGAATATGTACATATTTTCATAGTACATTATTATCATGGATACTTACTTATTACATAAGAACTGCCCCATTGGTCTAAACTGTTCACTAGTAGAAATCACTATATTTACTGCCTACACTAAATTACTTAAGGAGGGCTATCCCTAATGGATAGACTATTAAGAAGGGAAACTCCAGACTAAAGTTATAGTAAGGCAATTTAGAAAAAGAGTTAATGCAATTTGGACATTTAGAAAATGGGTAATGTAATTAGGACATTTAGAAAAAAGGGATGATACAATATAGAAAAAGCTATGAGCTAGGGGTCCAATAGTATAAGCCCCTAAGATACAATATTCATACATATATTAATTATGATACAGAGAGAAAGGGCACACCGACACTAAATGGTAAAGGGGAAACTCATTAACAATGAATAATGTTTCATGGCTCTCATAATCATTTTCATAAGAAGCAATGCCAATCAAGGTGTGAATTCAGTCATCTAGGGCTCAGTGTTCCCAGGGTATATATCCAGCGCAATTCACACTGAAGTAAGACCCTGGCTCTATCTCCCCCTCTAGTCAGAGGGAGGATATGATCAATTATAATATATATAAAATCTGAGACTTTTTGTCCAGCTTCAGCGAAATCTTTGGCAACCGGTTGGTCGGTTTCTTTCTTCTCTTTCCTCTCCAAAGCCGTCCATATAGCCATTCTGTGATTGGCCATACTTGTTCTAAGTGTGTCCACCATTTTGCCCACGTAGAACATCCAGCATGGGCAATGTAGTAAGTATACATACACCTAGATTACAGGTTTTGCACTAAACAGGGTGCGAAACGAAAGCATTATTTCACTCTCTATAGTGCTGCCATTACGAGCTACTGAAAAGCCTCCTTGTACGTGCGATATGGTGGCGTTAAAGGTGTAGTTAACACCAGAATTTTTGTTGTTTTCAAAGATAGATAATCCCTTTATTACCCATTCCCCAGTTTTGCATAACCAACACTGTTATATTAATATACTTTTTACCTCTATGATTAACTTGTATTTAGCAATTTCTGACAGCCCCCTGATCACATGACATTTTATTAATTATATATTGACTTTCATTTTAGTCAATTAGTGCAGTGTCTGCCACAATCCACGGGCGTGATTACAATGTTATCTATATGGTTTACATGAACTAGCTCTCCCCTGTTGTGAAAAGCAAATAAAAAAGCATGTGATAAAAAAACGGCCTTCAAGGGCTTAGAAATTATAATATGAGCCTTCCTAGGTTTAGCTTTCAACTAAGAATACCAAGAAAACAAAGCAAAATTGGTGATAAAAGGAAATAGGAAAGTTGTTTAAAATTACATGCCCTATTTGAATTTTTTTTGGACTTGACTGTCCCTTTAAGCTCCACACCCCACAAAATCCAAGGGCTGCTTGGATGTGCTCATGCACGCTTTCCCCCATAGACATTAATGGGGAGAGAGTGTTAGAAAAAAACTAACACCTGAAGTGCGGAATGAAAAATCTACATAACGCAGCCGAATTGATGTCTATGGGGAAAAAAAGTTACATTTAAACCTAACACTCTAACATAAACCCCAAGTCTAAACACCCCTAATCTGCTGCCCTCTACATCGCCGACACCTAAATAAAGTTATTAACCCCTAATTTGCTGTTCCCGACATCGCCAAAACTAATAAAAGTTATTAACCCATATTCCACCGCTCCCCAACATTGCCGCCACTATAATAAAGTTATTAACCCCTAATCTGCCGTCCCCGACATCGCCGCCACTACTAAAAGCGATTAACCCCTATTCTGCCACTACCCGACATCACCGCCACTAAATAAAGTTATTAACCCCTAAACCTCCAGCCTCCCACATCTCCGCCACCTATTAATGATGTTTTTGCGTGAGATTTCCATAGCGCCGGTATTACAGGTTGTGCAGTGAGGCTAAAATGCTTGCGTTACAGCCTATACCGACATGATCCATGCCGCCATCTGAGAGCAGTAGTTATGGATTTTTTGTAACAAAAATGTTTCACAAAACTCATAACTAAAGTGTTACAAAGTACACTAACACCCATAAACTACCTATTAACCCCTAAACCACCACCCTCCCACATAGCAAACACTATACTAAACCTATTAACCCCTAATCTGCCGTCCACCCACATTGTGACTATTAAATAAACCTATTAACCCCTAATCTGCTGCCCACCCACATCGCCAACACTATTTAAGTATATTAACCCCTTGCCATTTTTTTCAGCGTTAAAAGCCGCAATGCAAAACTCGTAATTTAGGTATATGTGCGTTTTTGTGCACGTAACTAGGTGCTTGAGGTAGAACTTTTTGTTTTTATATGGGTGGTTGAAATATTTGCCTGTAGGTAACCCATTGCAGGTGACACACCCCAAACATCTCTTACAACCCTTGGTTTGTGGTAACCATGTTCCTGCTGTATAGCGGTCTCTAGGGTCAGTTTGAATGAGGTGGTCCCTAAGAGATCTGCCTCTGCGATATCCGATCCTGGGAGGTCTCACACCCCTATCTGACTCAACTATAGTCCAATATTTGTTGATAACTGAAGGTATAGCCTCATCCCCCTGTGTGTATATTAATACCATTTTAGGGGCATCATCTTCTTCTTTGAGACCCTTAGATCGTAAGAGTGAATCCTGGGTATCATCCTGAACCTTCACTCAACACTCCTGTAGTGTAGTGGGCTTATAGCCCCTCCTTAGGAATTCTGTATTGAGTTCCTGTAGTTGTTCCATTTTCTCTTGTTCTGAATTATTCCTGATTACCCTCTTAATTTGCGAGATGGGTAATGCTTTTATCAGTGCTGGAGGGTGACTGCTTCTGGCGTGTAGCATGGAGTTTTTGTCAGTTTCCTTCCTGTACAGAGTGGTCATTAGTCTACCCCCATTCTTGTACATCTGAAGGTCCAAAAACTCTATCTTCTCCTTGCTGTAAGTTATCTTGAACTTTATAGTGGGATGTACTCGGTTGATGTCAGAAAACCACTCAATTAATTCTGCTTCGGTACCCTGCCATAATATAAACAGATCGTCTATATACCTTTTATGGAATGTGATTCTTCCATCCTTAAACGCTTCCGTACCCACAGTTTTGGACTCTGCCATTAAAATATTGGCATATGTGGGTGCCACATTTGACCCTATGGCCTTCCCGGAGACCTGCAGATAGTAATCCATCTCAAACCTGAAATAGTTGTTTTCTAAGCATAAACACAGGCCTTCCGTGAGGAAGTCTTCTGGTGGTCCCACATTAGGGTAGAGCCTTAATTGTTGTGTAACCGCATGTATCCCTTCACCATGGGGGATTACAGTATATAGGCTGGTTATGTCCATGGTGACAAGCATGGTATCTTCTTGTATATGGATGTCAATCAGTATTTTGATCACAGTTGAAGAGTCTAATATGAATGAGTCCATGTTTCTGACCATGGGTTGCAAGACTTGATCTAGGTAGGTTCCATAGGCTGCATTAGTGACCCGATCGCTGACACTATGGGTCTGCCCGGTGGTGATTCTAGGTTCTTGTGGATTTTTGGTACCGTGTACAGTACTGGTATTCTTGGGTGGTTCACGGTTAGGTACCTTTTTTCGTGTTCTGTGATCCAATTGTTGGAAACTGCCACATTTATCAATTCATCCACTTGTTTTTTGAACATTGTGGTTGGATTCGCTCTCATTTTAGAGTATATATTTGTATCCCTGAGCTGGCCCAATATCTCCTGTTTATAGTCTTCATACATATATATATAAATGTACATTGGAGCTCTTTGCAGTCAAATACCTTTAAACTCGAAAAATCATTTCATTCACTAGTAATATTTAATAATGTGTTTAACTGTGCATGTCCTGAAAATATTTTAAATTCCAATGTTCTTCATGTAGGGGAATATGTTCTAAATATATTTTTAAATAGATATTTTTATATAGATGTATATATATATATATATATATATATATATATATATATATATATATATATATATATACACACACACATATATATATACAGTATCTCACAAAAGTGAGTACACCCATCACATTTTTGTAAATATTTTATTATTTCTTTTCATGTGACAACACTGAAGAAATGACACTTTGCTATAATGTAAAGTAGTGAGTGTACAGCCTGTATAACAGTGTAAATTTGCTGTCCCCTCAAAATAACTCAACACATTAATGTCTAAACCATTGGTAACAAACGTGAGTACACCCCTAAGTGGAAATGTCCAAATTGGGCCCACCCAAAGTGTCAATATTTTGTGTGGCCACCATTATTTTCCAGCACTGCCTTAACCATCTTGGTGTCAGGGTGCCAGGAATCAAACTGAGACGAGAAGTGCAAAAATAATCACACCTTTATTAATAACAAAAAAAATAATAAAAAGTCCACAAGTCAAATAACAAGCCAGGAGTCAAAGCCAGAGCTGGTAGTCAGATGAGCCGAGTAAGGAGCCAAAGTGAGTAGTCAGACGAGCCAGAGTCAGGAACAAGGAGAACAGCAGAGTCAGGAACAAGCCAGGGATCAGGAACCAGGAGGGACGTCAGACAGCCAGGTAATACACAGGAATTTACAAACAGGTCTGAGACAATGCAAGGGCAAAGCATACTGAACAGAGGGCCTTTAAATAATAAATGATGACATCACAATTCTGAGACTGCAACCTGTCGCACACGGATGATGTACACCAATCTGGCCATAAGAGGGCGTTCAGGAAATGAGCAGCATCACACACTCTGAACCAGACTCAGCAAGAGAGGTGAGTAAAATGGCTGCCAGCAGCACATGGCAAACAAAGCAGGGAAAATACCCTGAGAGTACCCTCCCCTCAATGACCCCTCCCCCACGGGAGGACAAAAGGCTTATTGGGGAAACGGGCATGGAAGGCACGGCGGAGGGAGGGAGCATGAACATCAGAGGAGGGAACCCATGAACGCTCCTCCGGACCGTAGCCCCTCCAGTGAACAAAATACTGTACACTGCCCCTGGACATACGAGAGTCAATAATGCTGCTGACCTCATATTCTTTATGGTTGTCAACAGAGATAGGATAGGGACGAGGCAACACAGTGGTAAACTGATTACAAACCAAGGGTTTCAAGAGGGAGACATGAAAAATATTGGAGATGAGCATTGCAGGAGGAAGGTCAAGAGCGTAGGCCACAGGATTGACCCGTCTGAGTATTTGAAAAGGACCAACATAACGGGGAGCCAGTTTATTGGAAGGCACACAAAGGTTCAAGTTGCGGGAGAACAGCCAAACCCTCTCACCAGCCTGGTAGGAAGGCGTGGGCAGACACCTACGATCAGCCTGGAACTTTTGGCGCTGCATAGAACGATGAAGGCAATCTTGAATCTGCACCCACGTAGAATGGAGTTGCCGGAGATGCTCCTCCAAAGCCGGAATACCCTGAGACATGAATGAATCGGGCAACAAGGATGATTGAAACCCATAATTTGCCATGAACAGGAAAACCTGTGAGGAAGCATTAATAGCACTATTACGAGCAAACTCTGCCCAAGGTAACATTTCAGACCAATTATTGTGGTGATCCGAGACATAGCAACGGAGGAACTGTTCCAGAGCTTGATTAGACCGTTCCGCAGCCCCATTGGATTGAGGGTGATATGCCGAGGAGAAGGAAAGCTGGATCCCCATTTGAGCACAAAAGGAACGCCAAAATCTGAAGGCAAACTGGCTACCCCGGTTCGAGACTATCTCCTTGGGTAACCCATGTAAACGGAAGACCTCCCGGGTAAAAATTGAAGCAAGCTCCTGAGCGGTAGGCAGCTTCTTCAAGGGAATGCAATGTGACATTTTAGAAAAACGGTCAACCACCATAAGGATAACAGTATTGCCATTTGAAACAGGGAGCTCGACAATGAGGTCCATGGAAAGATGTGTCCAAGGACGCTCACCATTAGCAATAGGTTGAAGAAGACCCACAGGAAGACATTGAGGAGTCTTATTCTGTGCACAAACTGAGCAGGAGGCAACAAACGCAGCAACATCAGAACGATGGCCGCCAGAATTGTCGAGTGACAGGCCAAATCAATTGGTTTTTGCCTGGGTGACCTGCGGCTTTAGGATAGTGGTAAGTGTGCAAAAGTTTAGTTTGAAGATTCTCAGGAACAAAGCACTTACCACTAGGTTTCTCAGGAGGTGCATTGGTTTGTGCAGCCAGGATCTCCTCCCCCAAGGGAGAAGTCAAATTATTATGTATGGTAGCCAAAATATGGTCAGGAGGTATAACTGGAGTAGGTATAGACTTCTCCTTGGACAAAGGCAAAAATTGTCTAGAGAGGGCATACGCCCTACCATTCTTACTACCAGGCAGGTAGGAGACCACAAAATTAAACTGAGACAAAAATAGCGCCCATCTGGCCTGTCGGGGTGACAAATGTTTAGTTTTGGATAGATAAGTTAAATTCTTGTGGTCAGTAAGAATGAGCACTTGTACGCTAGTACCCTCGAGAAGATGCCTCCATTCCTTGAGTGCCAAAATTATAGCCAGTAATTCTCTGTCGCCAATTTCATAATTGCACTCCGCTGGAGACAATTTCTTAGAGAATAAATTGCACAGATGCAAGGAACCATCAGGCATAGGATGTTGAGACAAGAGGGCACCTAATCCAGTCTCAGATGCATCGACCTCAATAACGAAAGACAGGACAGGGTTAGGATGAGCGAGTACTGGAGTGGCAGCAAAGGCAGTCTTAAGACTATAAAAGGCCTTAATGGCAGTAGGTGACCAATGGAGTGAATCATTCTCTTTACAGGTCATGTCTGTGATAGGTTTGACCAAAGAAGAAAAGTTTTTAAAAAAAAAACGTTGAATAGAGTGAAGACCAACTGGGCGAGGCCACTGCAGAACTGCAGACAACTTGTCAGGATCCATGGAGAACCCTGCAACAGAGATTACATAACCTAGGAAGGTTACTTGAGTCTGATGGAACTCACATTTCTCGAGTTTACAAAACAGGCCGTTCTCACGTAGTCTCTGAAGTACCCGTGTAACATCAGAACGATGAGCCTCAAGAGTGGATGAGTGTATGAGTATATCATCTAAGTACACCACAATACACTGTTGCAACATATCTCGTAGAACATCATTAATAAATTCCTGGAAAAAAGCTGGAGCATTACATAGGCCAAAGGGTATTACAAGATACTCATAATGCCCGCTCCTGGTGTTAAATGCTGTTTTCCATTCATGGCCCTCTTTGATCCTAACGAGATTGTACATTCATTTCAAATCAAGTTTAAAAAAGGCCGTAGCTCCCTTGAGGTGGTCAAAGAGTTCCATAATGAGCAGAATAGGGTAAGCATTCTCAACGGTAAAACGATTAAGACCCCTATAATCGATGCATGGTCTTAACTCGCCACCCTTTTTCTTCACAAAGAAGAAGCCAGCCCCTGCAGGAGAGCAGGATTTGCGGATGATCCCCCACAACAGAGCATCAGCAACACACTCTTCCATAGCACAATTGTCCGCAACAGACAGAGGGTAAACCCGGCCCTGAGGAGGAATGGCTCCGGGTTGCAGGTCTATGGCACAATCGTAAGACCAGTGAGGAGGCAACGTACTGGCACGCACCTTGTCAAAAATGTCTAGGAACTCTCGGTACTCCTCTGGCAATTGAGATACCAAAGAAATGCACAAGACTTTGACTGGTTTCCGAAGACAAGTGGAAATACATTGCAGAGACCATGACAAAATTTCAGACCTGCGCCAGTTGAGACTGGGATTTGGTGCCAGGGATAACCCAGAATAACCGGAAAATGTAAAAAGTTTATCACCTGGTACTGAAGAGTCTCAAAATGGAGAGCCCCAACAGCCATGGATAATGGAGTGGTTTCGTGAGTAACGAGTGCAGGCTGAAGGGCCATCAATGGCCTCAATAGCAAGCAGAACGGACCAAGGCAATACAGAAATGGGGTGCTTTGATACAAGCACCTGAGTCAACAAGAGCCTGGGTGACTATGGAGGAGTCCACCTAGGAAAGGACAACCATGACCAAAGGTTTCTCCTTTAGATGTTCCAGGGACGAGGGACGAGGATAAACCACCCAAGGTCTGCCCCTGACAGTACCTTAGGTGCAAGCGTTTCCCGGCCGTGTAGGACAAGACTTTAAAAGTGGCCCTGTAACCCACAATAGAGGCTGAGCCCCTCCCTCCTCCTAAAGACCTTCTCCGCCGCGGAGAGATGCGTGAATCCCAACTGCATCGGCTCAGCAGTACCTAGTGTCTCGGGACCAGGAGGCATGGGAGAAGAGGGAGGCATGGGTGGGAATGTACATGTAGGAGACAACGGAACAGGAGGCAAGTGCTCCTTGAAAGAGGGCCTCTCTCTGAGTCTCATGTCAATTAGGATAAAAAAAGACACCAATGCCTCGAGATCCTCTGGTAAATCTCTGGCAGCAACTTCATTCTTAAATCGCATCAGAGAGCCCATGGAAGAAGGCGGCAACAAGGGCTTCATTGTTCCAACCTACCTCTGCGGCAAGCGTACGGAACTCAATGGCATACTGAGCAACAGATCTCGTACCTTGCTGAATCAACATGAGTCGTTTAGCAGCAGAGGAGGAGCGAGCCGGAACATCAAATACTCTTCAAAAGGAGTGCGAGTGAGCAGGGTTTGCAGGGCTAGTGCAAATTGATCCAAGCGCCAAGCGGTGATCCTGTTCATCCATCCTGGAAATGATGGTAGGTAAGGTGGATTATTAGCACCATCAGGATTCATGGCCCTTGCGTAATGTCAGGGTGCCAGGAATCAGACTGAGATGAGAAGTGCAAAAATAATCACACCTTTATTAATAACAAAATAAATAATAAAAAGTCCAAAAGTCAAATAACAAGCCAGGAGTCAAAGCTAGAGCTGGTAGTCAGACGAGCCGAGTCAGTAGTCAAAGCGAGTAGTCAGATGAGCCGGAGTCAGGAACAAGGAGAACAGCAAAGTCAGGAACAAGCCAGGGATCAGGAACCAGGAGGGACGTCAGACAGCCAGGTAATACACAGGAACTCACAAACAGGTCTGAGACAACGCAAGGGCAAAGCATACTGAACAGAGGCGCATACTGAACAGAGGCCCTTTAAATAATAAGTGATGACATCACAATTCTGAGACTGCAACCTGTCTCACACAGATGATGTACACCAGTCTGGCCATAAGAGGGCATTCAGGAAATGAGCAGCATCACAGACTCTGCACCAGATTCAGCAAGAGAGGTGAGTAAAATGGCTGCCAGCAGCACATGGCAAACAAAGCAGGGAAAAAACCCTGACACGTGGGCATGGAGTTCACCAGAGCTTCACAGGTTGCCACTGGATCCTCTTCCACTCCTCCATGAAGACATCACAGAGATGGTTGATGTTAGAGACCTTACTTTCCCTCACCTTCTGTTTGAGGATGCCCCACAGATGTCCAATAGATTTTAGGTCTTGGGACATGCTTGGCCAGTCCATCACCTTTACCCTCAGCTTCTATAGCAAGGCAGTGGTCATCTTGGAAGTGTGCTTGGGGTCGTTATCATGTTGGAATACTGCCCTGTAGCCCAGTCTCCGAAGGGAGGGGATCATGAACTGCTTCAGTATGTCACAGTACATGTTGGCATTCATGGTTCCCTCAATGAACTGTAGCTCCCACATTCCCGGCAGCACTCATGCAGGCCCAGACCATGACACTCCCACCACCATGCTTGACTGTAGGCAGTTCACACTTGTCTTTGTACTCCTCACCTGGTTGCTGCCACACACGCTTGACACCATCTGAACCAATTTATCTTGGTCTCATCGGACCACAGAACATGGTTCCAGTAATCCATGTCTTTAGTCTGCTTGTCTTCAGCAAACTGTTTGCTGGCTTTCTTGTGCATCATCTTTAGAAGAGGCTTCCTTCTGGGACGACAACCATTCAGACCAATTTGATGCAGTGTGCGGCATATGGTCTGAGCATTGACAGGCTGACCCCCCCACCCCTTAAACCTCTGCAGCAATGCTGGCAACACTCATACATCTATTTCCCAAAGACAACCTCTGGATATGACGCTGAGCACGTGCACTCAACTTCTTTGGTCGACCATGGCGAGGCCTGTTTTGATTGCAACCTATCCTGTTAAACCGCTATATGGTCTTGCCCACCGTGCTGCAGCTCAGTTTCAGGGTCTTGGAAATCTTCTTATAGCCTAGGCCATCTTTATGTAGAGAAACAATTCTTTTTTTCAGATCCTCAGAGAGTTCTTTGCCATGAGGTTGTCAGGGTTTTTCCCTGTTGTGTTTGCCATGTGCTACTGGCAGCCATTTTACTCACCTCTCTTCCTGACTTGGTGCATTGTTGGGGATGCTGCTCACTTCCTGCACTTCCTTTTATGGCCAGACTAGTGTGCATCATCCATGTGAGACAGGATGCAGTCTCAGAATTGTCATCAGTGGCCTCTGTTCAGTATGCTTTGCCTTTGCATTGTCTCAGACCTGTTTGTGAGAGTTCCTGTGTATTACCTGGCTGCCTGACGTCCTTCCTGGTTCCTGATCCCTGGCTTGTTCCTGACTCTGCTGTTTTCCTTGTTCCTGATTCTGGCTCGTCTGACTATTCGCTTTGGCTCCTGACTCGGTTCGTCTGACTCCAGCTCTGGTTTTGACTCCTGGCTTGTTATTTGACTTGTGGACTTTTTATTATTTTTTGCTATTAATAAAGGTGTGATTATTTTTGCACTTCTCGTCTCAGTCTGATTTCTGCCACCCTGACATTACGCAAAGGCCATGAATCCTGATGGTGCTAATAATCCACCTTTACCTGCATCATTTCCAGGATGGATGTACAGGATCACCGCTTGGATCAATTTGCACTAGCCCTGCAAACCCTGCTGACTCGCACTGCACATTTGGACCAAAGTGTCCCGCAAGTTATGGCTGCTCCTGTTTCCACTGCTGCACCTATGCCTACCAGGAGCATGTCCGGTTCTGCACCTCTACCTCAGCGATATGGATTCGATCCTATTCAGTGCAGAGGGTTTTTGAACCAGGTGGGCATTTACTTTGAGATGTTACCTCAGGCGTTTCCCTCTGACAGATCTAAGGTGGGATTTCTCATCTTGTTACTCTCTGACACAGCTCTTGCCTGGGCTAATCCCTTGTGGGAGACTAATAAACATGTGATTTCAAATTACCCTGAATTTGTGCCCTCCTTTCGAAGGGTATTTGATGTTCCGGCTCGCTCCTCCTCTGCTGCTAAAAGACTCATGTCCATTCAGCAAGGTACAAGATCTGTTGCTCAGTATGCTATTGAGTTCTGTACGCTTGCCGCAGAGGTAGGTTGGAACAATGAAGCCCTTGTTGCCGCCTTCTTTCATAGGCTCTCTGATGCGATTAAAGACGAAGTTTCTGCCAGAGATTTACCAGAGGATCTCGAGGCATTGGTGTCTTTTTTGATCCTAATTGATATCAGACTCAGAGAGAGGTCCTCTTTCAATGAGCGCTTGCGGAAGCCTCCTGTTCCGTTGTCTCCTACGTGTTTGTTCCCACCCATGCCTCCCTCTCCTCCCATGCCTCTTGGTCCCGAGTCACCAGGTACTGCTGAGCCGATGCAGTTGGGATTCACGCGTCTCTCCGCGGCGGAGAGGGCCTTTAGGAGGAGGGAGGGGCTCTGCCTCTATTGTGGGTTACAGGGCCACCTTTTGAAGTCTTGTCCTACATGGCCGGGAAACACTCACACCTAAGGTCCTGTCGGGGGCAGACCTTGGGTGGTTTATCCTCGTCCCCGGAACCGCTTAAGGAGAAACCTTTGGTCAGGGTTGTCCTTTCCTGGGTGGACTCCTCCATAGTCACTCAGGCTCTTGTTAACTCCGGTGCTGCAGGCTATTTCATTGACAGTGCTTTTGTATCAAAGCACTCCATTCCTGTGTTGCCTCGGTCCGTTCCGCTTGCTATTGGCCATTGATGGCAGGCCCCTTCAGCCCGCACTCGTTACTCACGAAACTTCTCCGTTGTCCATGGCTGTTGGGGCTCTCAATTTTGAAACCCTCCAGTTCCAGGTGATAAACTCTCCGCATTTTCCGGTTGTTCTGGATTATCCCTGACTCCAAAAGCACAATCCCAGTCTCAACTGGTGCAGGTCCGAAATTTTGTCGTGGTCCCTGCAATGTATTTCCACTTGTCTTCGGAAACCAGTTAAAGTCTTGTGCACTTCTTCGGTATCTCAATTGCCAGAGGAGTACCAAGAGTTCCTAGACGTGTTTGACAAGGTACGTGCCGGTACGTTGCCTCCTTACCGGTCTTACGATTGTGCCATAGACCTGCAACCCGGAGCCATTCCTCCTCGGGGCCGGGTGTACCCTCTGTCTGTTGCAGAGAATTGTGCTATGGAGGAGTATGTTGCAGATGCTCTGTCACAGGGAATCATCCGCAAATCCTGCTCTCCTGCAGGGGCTGGCTTCTTCTTTGTGAAGAAACAGGGTGGCGAGTTAAGACCATGTATCGATTATAGGGGTCTTAATCGTCTTACCATTAAGAATGCTTACCCTATTCCGCTCATTACGGAACTCTTTGACCACCTCAAGGGAGCTACGGTCTTTACTAAACTTTATTTGAGAGGAGCGTACAATCTCGTTAGGATTAAGGAGGGCCACGAATGGAAAACAGCATTTAACACCAGGAGCGGGCATTATGAGTATCTTGTAATGCTCCTGCTGTTTTTCAGGAATTTATTAATGATCTCCTACAAGATATGTTGCAACAGTGTGTTGTGGTGTACTTAGACGACATCCTCATACACTCACCCACACTTGAGGCTCATCGTTCTGATGTTACACAGGTTCTTCAGATACTACGTGTGAACGGCCTGTTTTGTAAACTCGAGAAATGTGAGTTCCATCAGACTCAAGTAACCTTCCTAGGTTATGTTATCTCCGTTGCAGGGTTCTCCATGGATCCTGACAAGTTATCTGAAGTTCTGCAGTGGCCTCGCCCAGTTGGTCTTCGGTCTATTCAACGTTTTTTGGGGTTCGCCAATTACTATAGAAAGTTTATTAAAAAAATGTCTTCCTTGGTCAAACCTATCACAGACATGACCTGTAAAGAGAATGATCCACTCCATTGCTCACCTACTGCCATTAAGGCCTTTGATAGTCTTAAGACTGCCTTTGCTGCCGCTCCAGTTCTGGCTCATCCTAACCCTGTCCTGCCTTTCATTCTTGAGGTCGATGCGTCTGAGACTGGAATAGGTGCCCTCTTGTCTCAACGTCCTACGCCTGACGGTTCCTTGCATCTGTGTGGTTTCTTCTCTAAGAAATTGTCTCCAACGGAGTGCAATTATGCAATTGGCGACAGGGGATTACTGGCCATAATTTTGGCACTCAAGGAATGGAGGCATCTTCTCGAGGGTACTAGCGTGCCAGTGCTCATTCTTACTGACCACAAGAATTTAACTTATCTATCTTAAGCAAAACGTTTGTCGCCCCGACAGGCCAGATGGGCGCTATTTTTGTCTTGGTTTAATTATGTGGTCTCCTACCTGCCTGGTAGTAAGAATGTTAGGGCTGATGCCCTCTCTCGACAATTTTTGCCTCTGTCCAAGGAGGAGTCTGTACCTACTCCTGTTATACCTCCTGACCATATTTTGGCTACCATACATACTAATTTGACTTCTCCCTTGGGGGAGGAGATCCTGGCTGCACAAACCAATGCACCTCCTGAGAAACCTAGTGGTAAGTGTTTTGTTCCTGAGAATCTTCAAACTAAACTTTTGCACACTTACCACTATCCTAAAGCCGCAGGTCACCCAGCCAAGAACCAAATGATTTGGTCTGTCACTCGACAATTCTGGTGGCCAGGTCTTCGTTCTGATGTTGCTGCGTATGTTGCCTCCTGCTCAGTTTGTGCACAGAATAAGACTCGTTGACATCTTCCTGTGGGTCTTCTTCAAACTATTTCTAATGGTGAGCATCCTTGGACACATCTTTCCATGGACTTCATTGTCGAGCTCCCTGTTTCCAATGGCAATACAGTTATCCTTATGGTGGTTGACCGTTTTTCTAAAATGTCACATTGCATTCCCTTGATGAAGATGCCTACCGCTCAGGAGCTTGCTTCAATTTTTGCCTGGGAGGTCTACCGTTTACATGGGTTTCCCAAGGAGATAGTGTCGGACCGGGGTAGCCAGTTTCTCCAGATTTTGGCGTTCCTTTTGTGCTCAAATGGGGATCCAGCTTTCCTTCTCCTCTGCATATCACCCTCAATCCAATGGGGCTGCGGAACGGTCTAATCAAGCTCTGGAACAGTTCCTCCGTTGCTATATCTCAGATCACCACAATAATTGGTCTGAACTATTACCTTGGGCAGAGTTTGCTCGTAATAGTGCTATTAATGCTTCCTCCAAGTTATCCCCGTTCATGGCGAATTATGGGTTTCAACCACCCTTGTTGCCTGATTCATTCATGTCTCAGGGTATTCCGGCTTTGGAGGAGCATCTTCGGCAACTCCGTTCCACATGGGTACAGATTCAGGATTGCCTTCATAGTTCTATGCAGTGCCAAAAGTTCCAGGCTGATAGTAGGCATCTGCCCGCACCTTCCTACCAGGTTGGTGAGAGAGTTTGGCTGTCCTCCCGCAACTTGAACCTTCGTGTGCCTTCCAATAAATTGGCTCCCGATATGTTGGTCCTTTTCGAATACTCTGATGGGTTAATCCTGTGGCCTATGCTCTTGACCTTCCTCCTGCTATGCATATCTCCAATGTTTTTCATGTCTCCCTCTTGAAACCATTGGTTTGTAATCGGTTTACCACTGTGTTGCCTCGTCCCCGTCCTATATTTGTAGACAAACATGAGGAGTATGAGGTCAGCAGCATTATTGACTCTCGTATGTCCAGGGGCCGTGTACAGTATTTGGTTCACTGGAGGGGCTATGGTCCGGAGGAGCATTCTTGGGTTCCCTCCTCTGATGTTCATGCTCCCGCCCTCCTCCGTGCCTTCCATGCCCGTTTCCCCAATAAGCCTTTTGTCCTCCCGCGGGGGAGGGGTTGTTGAGGGGAGGGTACTGTCAGGGTTTTTCCCTGTTGTGTTTGCCATGTGCTGCTGGCAGCCATTTTACTCACCTCTCTTCCTGACTTGGTGCATTGTGGGGGATGCTGCTCAATTCCTGCACTTCCTTTTATGGCCAGACTGATGTGCATCATCCATGTGAGATAGGATGCAGTCTCAGAATTGTGATGTCATCACTTATTATTTAAGGGGCCTCTGTTCAGTATCCTTTGCCTTTACGTTGTCTCAGACCTGTTTGTGAGAGTTCCTGTGTATTACCTGGCTGCCTGACGTCCTTCCTGGTTCCTGATCCCTGGCTTGTTCCTGACTCTGCTGTTTTCCTTGTTCCTGATTCCGGCTCGTCTGACTATTCGCTTTGGCTCCTGACTCGGCTCGTCTGACTCCAGCTCTGGTTTTGACTCCTGGCTTGTTATTTGACTTGTGGAATTTTTATTATTTTTTGCTATTAATAAAGGTGTGATTATTTTTGCACTTCTCGCCTCAGTCTGATTCCTGGCACCCTGACAGAGGTGCCATGTTGAATTTCCAGTGACCAGTATGAGAGAGTGTGAGAGCGATAACACCAAATTTAACACAGCTGCTCACCATTCACACCTGAGACCTTGTAACACTAACGAGTCACTTGACACCGGGGAGGGAAAATGGCTAATTGTGCCCAATTTGGACATTTCCACTTAGGGGTGTACTCATTTTTGTTGCCAACGGTTTAGACATTAATGGCTGTGTGTTGAGTTATTTTGAGGGGACAGCAAATTTACACTGTTATACGTGCTGTACACTCACTACTTTACATTGTAGCAAAGTGTCACATGAAAAGGTATAATAAAATATTTACAAAAATGTGAGGGGTGTACTCACTTTTGTGAGATACTGTATGTGCAGGTATAGATATATATATTACCAAAAAATCATAAGATATATAAAAAAATATTTGTTTAAGAATAAAAAGAATATATGTTCTTTTTTATGTATGTGAACAACGTTGGAATGTGACATAATAATTTATTTCCGGTTTAGCGCACTTGAATAAATGCAATCGGGTTAGCACGGGAGTAAGGGGCGTTTCCCCCCCACACACACACAGTTTTCACGCTCCATTAAAATCTATGGGAGAAGTTAACGTGGTCGCAATATTTTTTTAAATGTGCATCAGGTTTACACTCGCAAATATTTTTGTAATACAAGCACAACCCGATGTGGGCAAAAAACCTTGAGTGAGAGTGCTAAATTGTGCTCAAGTATTAATCTAGCCATTTATCTGTAATGGGTTAATAGATATAAATGTATTTATTATTTTTATACTACCCTATTTACTTTACAGTATAAGTGTTTCTAAGACTTCTCATTAAAGGACCACTCAATGCAGTAGAATTACATACTGTACTTAACAAGTACATAATACAAAATGCAATGCAATAGCACTTACACTAAATTTCAAATAAGCAGTAGATTTTTTTTCTGACAAATTTATTTTTTCTCCCATTTTTCGGCTCCCTGTATCATGTGACAGACATCAGCCAATCACAGACTAGTATACATTTACCTTGTGAGCTTGTGCACATGCTCAGTAGGATCTTGTTCCCCAGAAAGTATGAATATAAAAAAGAAAAAAAAAAGATTGTGCAAAATTTGATATATGGAAGTAAATTGGAAAGTGTCTTAAAACTGCATACTCTATCTGAACCATAAAAGTTTATTTTGACTTGAATGTCCCTTTAAGGGCATGATGATTAAAGGATTCTCAAACCTCGAGAGAAATTGTGTTGCAGACTTCACAGGGGCTGAACTCACTAAATGCTCAAAAGAAAAAGGGTGGACATCTCCAGCACTGAGAGATCTCTCTAGTTTCTGTATATGGAGTAGAGACAAACCCAGTGCAATATAGTATTGCATTATATGAGAGTTTTGTTACACTTACACTTTGTGCATTGTATTTTATATTAGTTTTCAAATTGAGTCCTTTCAGTATTATTTAAGCTTTGCACTTACTATTTTCCATTTTTTTATTACATTTAGATTTAGATCCAGCAGAGATTTTTTTAAAACATGTCTGTGTTACTTTAACAAGTTAGGATCATCCTTTGTATATTTCTGTGTATCTTTTATAAATGGCATTGCATTTTGTATTTGCTCCATTGTAAACTAAAACTGACAGTTTCAGAAAGTGTGAGGGACAGGACAGTTCCCTGGGCTGAACAGGGGAGTTCCCAGAGTATGTCTGAAGCTCTCTCACAAGTCTTGTGAAATGATTTAAAGGACCAATCAACACAGTAGATTTGCATAATCAACAAATGCAAGATAACAAGACAATGCAATAGCACTTAGTCTGAACTTCAAATGAGTAGTATATTTTTTTTCTGACAATTTTTAAAGTTATGTCTTTTTCCACTCCCCCTGTACCATGTGACAGCTATCAGCCAATCACAAATGCATACACGTACCATGTGACAGCAATCAGCCATTCACAAATGCATACACACTTATTCTTGCACATGCTCAGTAGGAGCTGGTGACTCAAAAAGTTTAAATATAAAAAGACTGTGCACATTTTGTTAATGGGAGTAAATTGGAAAGTTGTTTAAAATGGCATGCTCTATCTGAATAATGAAAGTTTAATTTTGATTGAGTGTCCCTTTAAGCATTTAGAACAAGCTGGTCTCGCTAAATTATCTTGCCAGCTGTATGTAGGTAAAGTTTGCTCAAAATTCACTATACATTTATTTTAACTAACAGAAAAATAAAACATACTTAAATATAGGCAAAAGCAAGTTAAATTGTAGTGAAAACATTTCCGTTTTATTTGTAATTGATGCAAACTTAGCCTTTATATCTGCCCTGGGTGTTCTCCAGTAACCTTCTCTCTCCTATATGAAATTTTGTATCCAAGAGAGCTTTATTATTTCCTATGGAAGGCATCCCTCATCTCTCTGGGACTTCTAGGTTCCACTCTTTTTCTTAGAATATTCAGTGAGTTTAGCCCCTGTGAAGAATGCAATATAATTTCTCTACAAACTAGATCACGTTTAATTATCTGGTCCATAAAAAATAACAAAGCTATATGGGAAACTGAAGCTGACAGTTTTGCAGTTTTATTTTAAATAGAAGGCATGCAAAGTGCAATGTAATTTGTAAACGATACTCATAAATATACAAAGTATGACCCTAATTTGTTAAAGTTACTCATAAACTGTAAAAGCATAATGAGAAAATGTAAAATCACAATCCTAAATACACTGCTGTATACAAAATAAAATACAAAACAGAAAGTGCAAAGTTTAAATGTAATAAAATGTAATCTGAAGTGTAAATGATCATAGAATACAAAGCACAAAGTGTAAATGCAGCAGAACTCTCATGTCATGTAGTGCTATATTGCATTGGGCTTGTCTCTCCTTCACATACAGAAATGTAGGGCACACCCCTTGGAGACGTATAGAAAAATCTGCCTTTTAAGAATTTCACTAGGGATTTCGCAGTACTGGAGGATATTTTAGATCATCTCACCTGAATGGAGAACTTTCAATCATCAGCCCCTAAGTAAGATGCTATTTTAATTTAAGGATCTATTGTTTGTTATATTTTAATGAGGTCCAAGAGAGACCTTAATGCTATATAGAGTACATTCATTACCATGTTTTGTTAGCATAATTAAGCACTTTAACGTGAACGCTACAGAGGTTTTACATCTATATTGATGCAGTTTTGCATTTGTAGGACTTTGGTAGAAGACCTATGATGTTTCTGTTGATCTTGGTGACTATTTTATTATGCTTTATGTTGTAAGGTCTTTGTATATATAGTTTCCTCCTATTAAAAAAAAGACATGGTTTTCTTATGATTGTCTTTCAAATGTACTGTATGTTCCACATGTTTTTGCTCCATCAAGATACATTAGAAGAGGGACAAACTAGTTAACTGCATGTGTGTGTGGCTATGTTCTGAAATTATTGCTGGACTGTCATCAAATACCTTACTAGTCATATGGACACCATGCTGCTATTTAGCAGCTATTTATCAGGACTGTTGCTTCTTTCTGATATAATTTAGTGTTATTTATATGTATAATGTTCTATAACATTGGTGTTACTACATTATACTGTTTGTACTTTGTACTCTCAAATTTGCATCAATAAAAACATTAAAAAAAAAGGACTGCAGAATATCCACAGAAACCACTGGGTGTTCAGTTTCAGTTACTTAGTTAGTTACCCCCTCCACTGCCTATCCAGCTCTATAACTATAACAATATGGTTTATGCCCCTGTCATGATTGAATTTGAAACAGGTGCTAATTTGTTGAGCATAAGATTTGTGCAGAAAAATATTATCAAGATTGCATGCACACACTCACCCGTAGAGATGGAAACAGTGGATGCGTCACTACTTTGTTCTGGTCTAGTTAGTCATGTAAGTTATAGAGGAGTCTAATGGTGTGGATTTTCACCTCTCTTTAAGATAGTGTTACCAAGAACATATAATTTCAGCATATAATTCCATATTATTGTTTTAAATATAGTAATATTTCTCCATTTCTAAAAACTTTGATACTTGTTGAACCCACAGTAATAGGGGAGGGGTTTCTTTACTTCTCCAGTTTTTGCTATCAAAATTTTAACACTATTGGACATAATATAGAATCATTTTAGATAAGGCTTGTTTAAAATCTACGTAAAAGGGTATAATGCACATTGAATTTCTAAAATCTTCTCAGCTGATATATTACTTTTCTCCAGAAAGTTTGTACTCAGTTGCACCATCACCATATGCGAGCCAATCCACTCCCCATATGGCAACAGTGCCAACATTTGCTAGAGCTGTAAAGGTGGTGCAATCTGTGTAATATCTTAAAATGTATCTCTAACATCACAGAAGAAATTTAAGTCTTCAGAGTAGTCTAAAATATTGACTGCCCTGTCTGTGGTAAAACAATAAGCCCTAAATCCTCTTACCATCCTTCAAGAGACGGTTGTACATACCATGGACGGTTGTAAACCAATAGTTTGTAGACAGTTGGTTGATAAAATATAGCTAAATGGGGGTGTTCTTGTAGATAAACTTTCAAAGTTATTCAGTGGTTGGGTCATATTTCTAGAGTGTTTGTGGGATAATAAAAAGAGCCATACACATAAAAGTATACTAATTCTGAAAGCACATATAGCCTTGATCTATCAAGTTAGTTTGTGGTCTGAGATGTTCAGTGTTAATTAATTAATTATTTAATTAATTAATTAATATATAGGTAAGTTGTGATAAAATGTAGGGGTATCTGATGTAATATTCTATGTTTTATGTCAAATTCTCCAATTTTTAACAATGAAGTAAGTGGAGACAGGCTGGGTGATATGTTTGGATATACCAGAATACTTGACCCCATACTTGAAATGTTTCTCTAACGATGGGGTTACGCATAGATAGTCTTTTTTACAGAAGCGAAATGCTCCAACAAAGTCTTCCTAGAAGGGACATTTCAGATAAAGTGTGGTCCAATGGGACCCATCGTTTGTGGTCATAAGGTAGGCACCAGTCCACAATCCTCTGGAGAAATATAGCATTTCAATAAAGCATTAAATCAAGTAGTCCTATACCCTTGTGATTCTTGGGATCCCATAATCGTTTTATTAATTCTAGGGCATGTAGTGTACCATACAACATCACTAAATGTTTTTTTTTGTAAATTTGACAGAAAAGTATTTGGAAGTGGGATAGATGAGGTTTTAAGTAGGTACAATACTCTGGAGAAAATAAACATTTTTATTACATTTAGGGACAGATTACAAGTTGAGCACAAAATATTGCTTCCGCAAAAGCGATATTTGTGCTTAACTTAGTAATAACAGCGCACTCAAATGTGCACTGGTAATACAAGTGAAGTGAAATTGCAAGGAAGCATTGGGCTCATGAGAGCGTGCTTCCATAGACTGCTATGAGAACTAGGACAGCGATAGGCAGAAAAGTGTAAATATATATGTATATGAATATATACATATATATTTATGTGTTAATATGTGTAAAAATAAATATACACATATTAACACATAAATATATATGTATATAAGCATAAACATATTTACTGGGAAAACACAGTCCCCATAGACCGCTATGTAAAGGCACTTTTCAGTGCTGTTTTTTTCTAACACCCTCTAACGTTAGCCCCCAAAAGCTTTAAAAAAAAAAGAAGAGACTAATATTTTTTATTTTAGTAAAGCCACGGCACACTTAATTTTGGGGGCAATTGGGGGAGATTTTGAAAATTAACCATTAAAGGGACAGTCTAGTCAGATAGGACATGTAATTTTAATTACCTTTCCAATTTACTTTTATCATCAAATTTGCTTTTTTCTCTTGGTATTCTTAGTTGAAATTAAACCTAGGTAGGCTCATATGCTAATTTCTAAGCCCTTGAGGGCTTCCTCTAATCACATGCTTTTTAAATTGCTTTTCAAAACAAAAGACTTGATAGTTCACGTGGGCCATATAGATAACACTGTGTTCAGGCACAGAAAGTTATTTAAGATTTAGCACAGCACAATGCTAAATGCAAGTCAATAGATAATAAATAGTCACAGTCATGTGATAAGGGGGCGGTCAGAAGGTTCTTAGATACAAGGTAATCACAGAGGTAAAAAGTATATTAATATAACTGTGTTGGTTATGCAAAACTGGGGAATGGGTAATAAAGGGATTATGTATCTTTTAAAACAATAAAAATTCTATTGTAGACTGTCCCTTTAATGGCAGCTTATTTATAGAGCTCCACTTGTAATCTAGCCTTTATGCAGTCCAACCAGGTTAGCTTTTTAAATCTAGCTTTAGATTCAGTACAACTAGAATAGTGTTTTAGATCTAGCTTTAGATTTTAATTGGAATAAAATTAGCCCTATAAATCAAATCTGTAGATTCTGCGAGATGTACGCCCAGGTACTGTAGGTTATGTGGACACCAAGAAAAAGGTGTCAAACTCTTTAAGCTTTTTTAACATTTGAAAGTCTAGGTTGATATTTAACATTTTCTAACAATGAAGAGAGTGGAGACAGGCTAGGTGATATGTTTCGGTATAGTCGCAATACTTGGTCCCATATTTGAAATGTTTCTCTAATGATGGGGTTAGTCAACTCTTTAACCTTTTCTAACTTTGCAAGTCTAAGTTGATATTTAACATTTCAGACAACGTTAGACAATGCGTGAAAAATATGGAATTCTTCTAGGAGATTTGGGATCAAGGTTTCTGGTTCAGTGACGGAAAATAAAATATAATCTGTGTGTATTTTTTTTGAAGAATTTCTACACTCTGAATATTGGGGTTCTATCTAATTCTGCTTGCTAGAGACTCAATGACACAGGCAAATAGAAGAGGGGAAAGAGAGCATCCCTGTTGCGTGCCATTTGAAATGGTAAAAGAACAGGAAGGTAACCAATACACCAGAATTTTCGCTCTAGGGCAGGAGTTTAAAGAAACAAATCTTCCTAACATCTTATTCCCCAAACCCATATGAATTAGCGTGGAAAGTAAAAAGTCTCAATCAACACAGTCAAAGTTCTTTTTTGCATCTGTTGAAAGAGGAACCAAAAGGTATGCTCATCTCTTGCGCATAAAATATTAGGTTCAAGGCCCTGACCATGTTGTCCTTAGCTTCTTTTCTAAGAACAAAGCCAACCTGGTCCTTATGAATAAGCTCTGGTAATAGTATATTTAAACGATTAGCCAAAACCTTTGCATACAGAACATCAGAGTTCAAGAGGGAGATTGGTCTATAGCTAAAAAGATCATCTGGAGGTTTACGGGATTTAGGAAGTAGATTGATATGTGCTTCCAGTGAGTTATTTGAAAATACTGTACATGGGAATAATCTATAGATTAAAATTAGTTTAATAAATGAGAGAGTAATTCATCTTGAAAAAGTGAATAATATTTGCAGCTAAAACATCAGACGCTGGACATTAACCAGAAGGTAGATTTTTTATGACAGATTTTAGCTCCTCTAAAGATATAGGTTTGTCTAATAGATCTAACTGAGTGGTTGATAACTTCGGTAAGTTTATATTTGACAAGTATGAATTTATATTATCTAAATTTAAAGAATTAGAAATCCCACTATGTAGGTTATATAAACTATGGAAATACTTCCTGAAAATTTCAGCAATTGTTTGAGATGAATAATGGGATTTGTCTTGGGTATCTTTAATATGTAATATATACGTTTTATGATTTTTTTTTTCTGATATATCTAGCTAAGGATCATAATTTCTTTGTTCAATGTATAGAGATTGTTGTTTGTGATCTTTATTTAAAGGGACACTTTCCAGTTTACTTCCATTATCATATTTACCCAGTCATTTTATACACACTTTTTACAGCACTAGCTCCTGCTAAGCATTTGCACAAGCTCACTGGGTATACGTATACTAGTCTGTGATTGGTTAATGTCTGTCACTTGATATAGGGGGCCAGAAAATGGGGAAAAAAAATAATTTTCCAGAAATCAAATCTACTGCTAATTTTAAATTTAGAGTAAGTGTTATTACATTGTCTTTTTATTATGCACTATGGTCCTTTAATATGACTACTAAATCCTGCATTTTAACTGCTAGTTAAAAGTGTAGAATCTAAAGGAGCACGCTTATTGAGTTCTTCTAATTTTCCAATATCTCAAAAGGATAGATAAAATATTTTCTCTTTTTTTTTTTGAGTGATGTTTAAGAGCAATGAATTGTCGCTTGAATAACACACTTGTGTGCTTTCTATATAGACTGAGTAGATATACAGTTAGTAGCAATTATTTGAAAATATTCAGAGCTAATGGTAGTAATTTGTTTTGACAGTCAATAGATAATCATCTAATTTCCAAAAAAAGTCCTTAGTTGGTTTTGAAGGCCAAATCAAGGAACAAGAAACTATTGCATGGTTCGACCATGTCTGAGTTAGGATATGCGGAAAGTAAAACAAGGACAGCCCTGTTATGTCTGTAAAAATATAATAAATTAGTGAATATAATATACAGGGGTAGGACTAAAATGTATAGTTCTTTTCATTGCTTGAAAAATCCTACAGGTATCATAAACAGCTAATTGTTTGAGATAAGAGTTAATTTTGGATATGTGTGAAGTAGATACAGAGGAGAGACCTGTGGAGCAATCCATTGTCAGATCTAAGACTACAGTTAGATATCCCCCAATTATGAGAACTCCTTTCTGGTGCTCTAACATAAGGTTGGTTATGTTTTTCATAAACAAATGTTGTTTAGTATTCAGAGCGTTTAAAGAGGCGATAGTAATTGGCACCCATACATCAAATCTACTATAATATATATGCTCTCTTTATCCTTAATGGGGGGTTTTCTAATCGAAATGTGCACACACTCGGCTAGATTTAGAGTTCGGCGGTAGCCGTCAAAACCAGCGTTAGAGGCTCCTAACGCTGGTTTTGGGCGCCCGCTGGTATTTGGAGTCAGTGATTAAAGGGTCTAACGCTCACTTTACAGCCGCGACTTTTCCATACCGCAGATCCCCCTACGCCATTTGCGTAGCCTATCTTTTCAATGGGATCTTCCTAACGCCGGTATTTAGAGTCGTTTCTGCAGTGAGCGTTAGAGCTCTAATGACAAGATTCCAGCCGCCTGAAAATAGCAGGAGTTAAGAGCTTTCTGGCTAACGCCGGTTTATAAAGCTCTTAACTACTGTACCCTAAAGTACACTAACACCCATAAACTACCTATGTACCCCTAAACCGAGGTCCCCCCACATCGCCGCCACTCGATTAAAAATTTTAACCCCTAATCTGCCGACCGCCACCTACGTTATACTTATGTACCCCTAATCTGCTGCCCCTAACACCGCCGACCCCTGTATTATATCTATTAACCCCTAACTTGCCCCCCACAACGTCGCCGCAAGCTACTTAAAATAATTAACCCCTAATCTTCCGACCGCAAATCGCCGCCACCTACGTTATCCCTATGTACCCCTAATCTGCTACCCCTAACATCGCCGACCCCTATGTTATATTTATTAACCCCTAATCTGCCCCCCACAACGTCGCCGACACCTACCTACACTTATTAACCCCTAATCTGCCGAGCGGACCTGAGCGCTACTATAATAAAGTTATTAACCCCTAATCCGCCTCACTAACCCTATCATAAATAGTATTAACCCCTAATCTGCCCTCCCTAACATCGCCGACACCTACCTTCAATTATTAACCCCTAATCTGCCGACCGGAGCTCACCGCTATTCTAATAAATGTATTAACCCCTAAAGCTAAGTCTAACCCTAACACTAACACCCCCCTAAGTTAAATATAATTTTTATCTAACGAAATAAATTAACTCTTATTAAATAAATAATTCCTATTTAAAGCTAAATACTTACCTGTAAAATAAATCCTAATATAGCTACAATATAATTTATAATTATATTATAGCTATTTTAGGATTAATATTTATTTTACAGGCAACTTTGTAATTATTTTAACCAGGTACAATAGCTATTAAATAGTTAAGAACTATTTAATAGTTACCTAGTTAAAATAATAACAAATTTACCTGTAAAATAAATCCTAACCTAAGATATAATTAAACCTAACACTACCCTATCAATAAAATAATTAAATAAACTACCTACAATTACCTACAATTAACCTAACACTACACTATCAATAAATTAATTAAACACAATTGCTACAAATAAATAAAATTAAATAAACTATCTAAAGTACAAAAAATAAAAAAGAACTAAGTTACAGAAAATAATAAAATATTTACAAACATAAGAAAAATATTACAACAATTTTAAACTAATTACACCTACTCTAAGCCCCCTAATAAAATAACAAAGCCCCCCAAAATAAAAAATTCACTACCCTATTCTAAAATACAAATATTACAAGCTCTTTTACCTTACCAGCCCTGAACAGGGCCCTTTGCGGGGCATGCCCCAAGAATTTCAGCTCTTTTGCCTGTAAAAAAAAACATACAATACCCCCCCCCCCAACATTACAACCCACCACCCACATACCCCTAATCTAACCCAAACCCCCCTTAAATAAACCTAACACTACCCCCCTGATGATCTTCCTACCTTGTCTTCACCATGCCAGGTTCACCGATCCGTCCTGGCTCCAAGATCTTCATCCAACCCAAGCGGGGGCTAGACATCCACTGAAGAAGTCCAGAAGAGGGTCCAAAGTCTTCCTCCTATCCGGCAAGAAGAGGACATCCGGACCGGAGAACATCTTCTCCAAGCGGCATCTTCTATCTTCTTCCATCCGATGACGACCGGCTCCATCTTGAAGACCTCCAGCGCGGATCCATCCTCTTCTTCCGACGACTAGACGACGAATGACGGTTCCTTTAAGGGACGTCATCCAAGATGGCGTCCCTCGAATTCCGATTGGCTGATAGGATTCTATCAGCCAATCGGAATTAAGGTAGGAATTTTCTGATTGGCTGATGGAATCAGCCAATCAGAATATAGTTCAATCCGATTGGCTGATCCAATCAGCCAATCAGATTGAGCTCGCATTCTATTGGCTGTTCCGATCAGCCAATAGAATGCGAGCTCAATCTGATTGGCTGATTGGATCAGCCAATCGGATTGAACTTGATTCTGATTGGCTGATTCCATCAGCCAATCAGAAAATTCCTACCTTAATTCCGATTGGCTGATAGAATCCTATCAGCCAATCGGAATTCGAGGGACGCCATCTTGGATGACGTCCCTTAAAGGAACCGTCATTCGTCGTCTAGTCGTCGGAAGAAGAGGATGGATCCGCGCTGGAGGTCTTCAAGATGGAGCCGGTCGTCATCGGATGGAAGAAGATAGAAGATGCCGCTTGGAGAAGATGTTTTCCGGTCCGGATGTCCTCTTCTTGCCGGATAGGAGGAAGACTTTGGACCCTCTTCTGGACTTCTTCAGTGGATGTCTAGCCCCCGCTTGGGTTGGATGAAGATCTTGGAGCCAGGACGGATCGGTGAACCTGGCATGGTGAAGACAAGGTAGGAAGATCATCAGGGGGGTAGTGTTAGGTTTATTTAAGGGGGGTTTGGGTTAGATTAGGGGTATGTGGGTGGTGGGTTGTAATGTTGGGGGGGGGGGGTATTGTATGTTTTTTTTTACAGGCAAAAGAGCTGAAATTCTTGGGGCATGCCCCGCAAAGGGCCCTGTTCAGGGCTGGTAAGGTAAAAGAGCTTGTAATATTTGTATTTTAGAATAGGGTAGTGAATTTTTTATTTTGGGGGGCTTTGTTATTTTATTAGGGGGCTTAGAGTAGGTGTAATTAGTTTAAAATTGTTGTAATATTTTTCTTATGTTTGTAAATATTTTATTATTTTCTGTAACTTAGTTCTTTTTTATTTTTTGTACTTTAGAGAGTTTAGTTAATTCTTATTATTTGTAGCAATTGTGTTTAATTTAATTTATTGATAGTGTAGTGTTAGGTTAATTGTAGGTAATTGTAGGTAGTTTATTTAATTATTTTATGATAGTGTAGTGTTAGGTTTAATTATATCTTAGGTTGGATTTATTGTTACAGGTAAATTGTTATTATTTTAACTAGGTAACTATTAAATAGTTCTTAACTATTTAATAGCTATTGTACCTGGTTAAAATAATTACAAAGTTGCCTGTAAAATAATATTAATCCTAAAATAGCTATAATATACTTATAATTTATATGTAGCTATATTAGGATTTATTTTACAGGTAAGTATTTAGCTTTAAATAGGAATCATTTATTTAATAAGAGTTAATTATTTCGTTAGATAAAATTATATTTAACTTAGGGGGGTGTTAGTGTTAGGGTTAGACTTAGCTTTAGGGGTTAATACTTTATTAGAATAGCGGTGGAGCTGTCCGGTCGGCCGATTAGGGGTTAATAATTGAAGGTAGGTGGTCGGCGATGTTAGGGAGGCAGATTAGGGCGTTAATACTATTTATGATAGGGTTAGTGAGGCGGCATTACGGGGTTAATAACTTATTATAGTAGCGCTCAGGTCCGCTCGGCAGATTAGGGGTTAATAAGTGTAGGCAGTTGGTCGGCGACGTTGTGGGGGGCAGATTAGGGGTTAATAAATATAATATAGGGCGTCGGCGAATGTTAGGGCAGCAGATTAGGGGTACATAGGATAACGTAGGTGGCGGCGCGGTTTCTGGAGCGCAGATTAGGGAGTCTAAAAGAATGTGAATGCAGGGTGTCAGCGATAGCAGGGCGGCGCAGATTAGGAGTTAAAAAGTGGTAAGGCTTAGGGGTGTTTAGACTCGGGGTACATGTTAGGGTGTTAGGTGCAGACGCCTAGGAAGTGTTTCCCCAATAGGAAACAATGGGGCTGCGTTAGGAGCTGAACGCTGCTTTTTTGCAGGTGTTAGGTTTTTTTTCAGCTCAAACAGCCCCATTGTTTCCTATGGGAGAATCGTGCACGAGCACGTTTTTGATGCCGGCCGCGTCCGTAAGCAACTCTGGTATCGAGAGTTGCATTTGCGGTAAAAATGCTCTACGCTCCTTTTTTGGAGCCTAACGCAGCATTTGTTTGAACTCTCGATACCAGAGTTAAATTTATGGTGCGGCCAGAAAAAAACCCGCGGAGCGTTAACAGCCCTTTTACCGCCGAACTCTAAATCTAGCCGACTGTGTTTTACGTTTTGTGTGGGATGCATAGTAGTTAATTCCAAATTTGTGCGGAAAAAGTGTATGGTTCTCTCCCCTTAACAAAATGGGTGTCCTAAAACAGTACTAAATCACCCATGTTTCTGGTAAAGTCTTTTAAGGCCATTGACCATTTTGAGGGAGAGTTAAAGGGACAGTGTACACTATTTTTTTCCAATTAATTTAATAATCATTACCAATAAATATATTCCCTCTACAATACATATATTCCCTCTGAATCATTTTATTAATTACAGAATATTTATTTCTTTATTTAAAATAATGTGAGTCCATTTCAAGAGCCCCAGCCAAACCCTGTATTTTTATAATCAGACGTTCGTTAAACATAATACTCCTGTGAGAGAGAGCAGTGTCTTGCTTACTCCCTGCAGTTATATTACCATTGCGCACGAGTCAGCCATGTAGAACCGTATTCCCCTGGCTGGACTGTTTGTAGGTAAGGTTGGACTGTTTGTAAGTAAGGCTGGACTGTTTGTATGTTAGGCAGGCTTTCACAGTTCTTTGTTGCTGAGGCCGCTATATTGCTATTGTGTGGGCGCAACCAGGGGTACCAGCATACGAGCGTGCTTGGGAGTGGCATCTGCTCTCAGCAATGGCGCAGCACTCTATTGGTATGAGATCTCTGCTCAGCCCTTTTTTAATGGTGTCCCAGCACTGGATGGACAACGCAAGAACGGGATACATTTAGAAAAAAAAAAAAAAGTTACTGGGATGAGAGTGTGTGTGATGTCACAGAAATTGGGTGTGGCGGTGCACCGTTATATTCTGTTGCACAGTAATCAAGCTGTATTATTATTATTATTTTATTATTATACTTTTTTTTTTTTTTTATAATTTTTATTGAGATATAGAAGAAAACAATATTGTAACCACAGACACAGACCCCCAACCCCGTGGGGGCAATTTGCAAATATATACATTACTATGCATACACTGAGTATTACAACCAAAAATTTAAGGCACAAATAATAGCTTACAATTCCCAAACCAAAATCGGAAGGTTGCAAAAATAAAATATAAAGTTATATAACGTTTCAGTAAAAAAGTCACACACACATAGGCTTAGTTTTAATTGATCATTCTATTAAAATTAGGTCTTTATTTGGGTAAACTGTCCCTTTAATATAGAACTAATGGCCAAAGGTAGTTTCTAGTAATGCATGGTAATCTACGTGGTTAACGGACCTATAAATTAGCCTCAGGGGTTTTGGTTTATAATATATAGGACCTCTTTTAGGTCCTCACATCTAAAATTTTCAGCCCTTGGGTCAATAAATGATCATATATATGCAGATCTTATAGATATATAACATATAGGGCTATATTTAAGCCCTTATACCAAACACACTCCGTAAACTAGAGAGACCATACTCAGGCCTCTAGACATTGTAAAAAACATACCAAAAGGGAGGAGAGTAAGACTCACATTACCTATTATAGGAGTGGGAATATTACTAGCCGCTACATTCTGTCTTCCATATGTTAAATAGCAGGGAAATTATATGGAATCTGTGTTCCTAAGTTTAATTTTTTAAACAATTCCTAAGGGAAAACCCCTAGGGGGGGGGAATCGGAGCCAACCAACTAATTGTTTAAAACTAGACAAATGTATCGCTGCAAGAAGGCAAAAGAAAGGTAGACTGGGAGTGCAGACAGCCCCATATTAAGGGAGAGCTGTTCGCTACTGTCATTGAACCATACACAATGCCACGGGGCTACTAAAAATATAGACTAATTCAGGGTATAGGTTTCAACTGCTTGGGTTTAACATCATAGGACACATGGAGGTATGATATAAACTGGATGTCTGTTAAAATAATCAAAATAAGCCACCAACATACACATTGAATTATATCCTGCACATTTGAATTGTGGTGCAACATGTGGATATCATCTATAGCAAAACAGATCCCCCTATTGTGCGGACACGGGCCCTATGCCGCACAACAGGGCGGTGCAAGTGTTCAGACCTAGATAGCATCGCCATTGTGTTACTATACCTATCATACAACAAAGAAGCTTCCACCATTAGCATATATATAGGTTTTAGTGAAGGATATCACATACTTTTAGAAAATGGCGACTTTGGTAATAGTTAGTGTTGGGGAAGAAAAGCCTAACTCACATATAGAACTAGCTAGTGTAATAGATAAACATAAGAATATAAATAACATACTAAGAGGGTTTCAGCCACTTTTATCATCTTATAACAATTATGTAGAAGTCCACAAACAGTGAGTTTAACTCAGATCCAGTATAGACCTCAAAATGTTCACTTGAAGCTGCAGGACTATATATACTAGCAATAACCGGTACATATAAATAGGTGTATTAGGAGGGGGTTAATCACCTCATAAGGTAGCGTTTATGAACACAAATATAGTCATCTGGGCCTGATACAATAAAAATATTACAATGTGCATAACTTCACATTTAAACCAAGTTGAGATAATTTACAAGACCACCTGCCCCTGAATTAGTTCTGACGTTAAACCATTGAAATCCTATAACAGGCACCTTTATTAAGTAAACATCTCAGCCAAACTTACTTTCTCTGTCAATATGGTGGCATGAACTATGGGTAGTGAAGTAACCAGGGTGGACACTGGTGGCATAAGCAGGACTAATACTGTAATAGATCTAAAACACAGGAGCCTATGATAGAGAGGCATAATTAAAAGATTAAGATGAACAGGAGAGGTTCTAACTAGAATCAGATCTAAGTCTCAAATATTTACAAACCTCTAACAAATTAATCTGCGTAAACAGGGATTATGTATGAAAACATTATCCTATGGCATCAACCGTAATGCACAATAACCATAAAAGAACAAAAGTTTATATTGAGAAAAGTCACTGCGAATATGTACGTCCACATTATCCACAATGAGCCATATGAAAAGCCAGAGGTTAATCTTCAACCAATTCCCAACCTGTAAAGATCAAACTTAGTCAGCTGCTTTAGTCCTGCAAAATCCGGAGGCCTGAATTTCCAATCATGGGGTCTAGACTCTCTCCCCTCCATGTCGCTCCGATCAGTCTCACTGATGCGACACCCTCCTGGGGTGGAACAGTTCTGAGAGAGTAAATGATCGCGGTCACTATAAAAAATTGAGAGTATCTGCAGGTCATCCGACTCAGGGTTATCCATAACAGGATTCTTAAGGGCCACAGACACGCAGATCTGTCGCGCCCAGGCAACGTAACTGACATATGGGTCTGAAGATCGTGTTGGGGCAAGACGAGACTTAGCTGTGTGGAAAATATGTATCTGCAGGGTAGGTGTGTAGTCTCCTGCCACACTCACCGCAAATGTCTCTTGCTCCGCTTCAGGAGTATTGTCATGTTCCGGTTGTGCCTCAATGTTCCATTTTCTATCAGCAGAGGAACAGTCTGTTTCCAAGCTTCCTCGGTCCGTTTTGGGCAGATGTTGAGGGGAGTCGTGACCTGTTATTAAGAGACTAAGCTCCTTCTCAATGCCTTGTAGTACTGCATCCACTTTGTTATAGAGATCCTCCATACCAGCCGGCTATGCTGCGCCACCTGGGAAAAAAGATGGCTGCTCTCCACTTCTCTCAGTGTTTCGGTCCAGCAAGCTGAATAAATGTCTCCCCTTGTTTAAGTAGATTTCCAAACCTAAGTAGTACAGGAGTGTAGACTCGCAGTATACATGCTCTCTAGGTCCTTTCTTTTGCCTGAATATGCAGTTTTATGCCGTTGTGGCCACGGAGCTCTTTCACTGTACGTCTGCTCTAGTCCTTGGCTAGCTCCGCCCCCCCTATTATTATACTTTATTTATGAAGTGCCAACATATTCCGCAGCGCTGTCCATGGATACAATTCATTTAAATAAAACAATACAAGACTTGTAAGAGACAGGACAAAATTTACAAACACATACAGGAGGGATTGAGGGCTCTATTCCCGTGGGAATTTACAATCTAGAAGGGTAGGAGGTTGAGAAACAGGAGGTGAGGACTGCAAGATTTGGAAAGATGTTAATACAGAGTTAGATGAGGGAAATGTTAGGTAAGTGAAGTTAATTTATTATTGAGTTGGGTGGTAGGCTTCCCTGAACAGAAAAGTCTTCAGGGAACATTTAAAGGAAGACAGATTAGAGCAAAGCCTGACAGCACGAGGGAGAGTGTTCCAGAGGGTAGGTGCTGCACGACAGAAGTCCTGCAGTCTAGCATGAGAGGAGGTGATAGTTGCAGATGCAAGGAGCAGGTCATTGTTGGATCTTAGTGGACGGGCTGGAGTATACTTGTGTATTAGAGAGGATAGGTAGAGGGGAGTGGCGTTGGTGAGAACTTTGTATGTAAGGGTGAGAATTTTGAATTTAATTCTGCTGTGAATGGGGAGCCAATGAAGGGACTCGCAGAGAGGTGCAGCAGATGCAGATCGACGGGAAAGGTGGATCAGCCTGGCAGAGGCTGTATGTATGGCGCAGTCTGTTAACCTAAAGCTCTGCAATAAAATTGTGTTGTACCCAGCTTACAGTGTCCTGCATCTCTTGACATAGTGTCAGAAGTATGTACCTGTGCATCTGTTTCCTGATTAATGACGATGTCGAAATTCACTCCACCTGAGCCATTTGACTTCTCCCAGCCTGCAGCATAGCCCACATGGTGATAGCGGTTGCACGCTTCAGGATGGCTTCCAAGCTGGACAAGGAATGTAATGCTCGTGGGATATTCCACTATCAGACCAAACTTGGCCAGTAGTCTTCTTATCCCGGCATCAAGTGGAATGATAGGAAATATCCCAGAGCCAGGGGCAGACTGACAAGTCGGGCAATTCGGCCCTTGCCCGAGGGCCCTGAATCTTATGAATGCAGCACTAAATTATAATTATTTTTTTAATTTTTAATTTGATTATTTTTTTTTTTATTTTTTTTGCCTGGGGGGTCATGGGGGCAGTGGAGGCTCCTCTTTAGGAGCACTTGAACACGTGAACCCCGTGAGACCCCAACCCCCCAAAAAAAGAGTGAGAAATAAAAAAAAATAAAAAAAAATTTTAAACCTTTTTTGCTTATTAAATAAAAAAATCTTTCAGGCTCCACTGCAGTTTTGACTATTAAACATTAAAATTACCATTTTTAAATCTTTAGGCTGAAAGTGGAATGGGCTTTTGCCTAATACTTCTATCTATCACACATGCTGTATATTATGCATTGACTGCAGCGCCACCTACAGGCCAGCCCATAGCCTTCCTAACCGCACAGCTCTTAGTGTGCGAGTGAGAGCCAGCTGTCACGTGACACACACACGCTAAGAGCTGACTGTGTGTGTGGGAGGAGGCAGGGGTGTAACTACTGCAGTTGCCATTGCGACTGGGCCAGGAGAACTATATGGCTGCAGTCCTAGGGGTCGCTTTTCCCTCCCGGTGGATTCAGACTTCAGAGCCTAAGATTAAGGTGACTGGGGGGCTTCGGCTGGGTGAGGGAGACTTGTGGATGTGGGTGGAGAGTTACAAACTGCAATACACTTTTTCCCGGAGGGGCAAATTATCAACACATTGTGTGACATAAAAAAAAAAATTGTTAACATGTTTAATACATAATTGCATAAGTCGTGTGTAATTCAAATAAAAAAAAAGAACATTTAATAAACCCACGGCCTGAACACACACAGGAAACATTTGTTAATTCAGTCACGTGGAAGAGTGGCCTGTGGGATGGGATTATAAAATAAAAGCACAGCTAACAGGGAGATTACAAATAAACAAGTAGGTAACTATTGTGAGACGATTGCAGCACTGCCAGAAGTAATAACAGGGTGTCTTATTTTGTAGGTGGCAAATAACTTGCTTCACAGCTGGCTGAGTTGATTCTTTTTATTAACGACCATCTCAACTTTAGTTTATGTTTTAAATCACTGTGACTGATTGCACAGGTTCAGTCAAATCAAAACCTTGCAGTTGACCGTTTCTCTGAATGTTTTATTAAAAGTGAAACATCGACGTATTTAGACAGCTGAATCCCATACATGACATGATCAAAACTGTTATAAGAATTGCTTCAGGTACTCACATCGCAGGGTGACTTTTTGCCGTTTGACAACGGGTATTTCTGAGCTCTGCCAGGCTTTTTCTCAGGACTTTCGAATGACAGAAATTCTGAACTGGTGTCTAGCAACGACTCATTTTCTCTATAATAGGGAGAAGAAGCAGCCCCGGTTGCACTCCTCAGCAGCACCATGACTGCAGTAGTTTACCGTATATTTAGTGGAGACAAGACCAACATGAGTGGGGTCATGGACGTTCTGCAGACAGGGATGGAGGACTGAGTTCATTTTACCAACCAGGGCATTTTTAGAAAAAGGAAAGTGCAGAAATATTGTCCCATTATTGATGAGATTTCATGTATGCCATAGTGTGTGTGTGTGTGTGTGTATATATATATATATATATATATATATGTCCTTAAAATGCCCCAGTGACAGGACTCTTGTACCCAGTATATATAAAATGGGCGGAGCCATCGGAGGGGCGGGGCTAGTGCTCCCCCATCTTCAAAAGTCACCAGCCGCCACTGCACGGGGGAGAGAGGGAGGGGCCAGTTGCCGCTCAATTGTGCAGTGGAGGTCTGGAGGCATGAGCGCTGTGTCGGTACATGCAGGGAGGAGTCAGCACAATGAAGTGGTACTTAGGAAGGAGGTAAGGAGGCAATTTTCAAGTACCAAGCAACAGATCTGCCTAATAATTATTATTTAATTGTTCTACATGCACATATTCACAGATGTGCTTTTTTACTCTACTTTGAATGCAGCCTTTCCACAGAAGGCTGTGTGATTTGTAATAATTGAAGATGAACTGTTTTGTAAATTGTAAGGTCAACTGATATAACCCCACACATCTGGCTTTTCTAGTAATCTCTCTCTCTCTCTCTCTCTCTCTCTCTCTCTCTCTCTCTCTCTCTCTCTCTCGATATAGCTATATCTATATATCTCTATAGCTATATATCTCTATAGCTATATATCTCTATAGCTATCTCTATATATATCTATATATATATATATATATCTATATATCTATATATCTATTCTATATCTATATATCTATTTATATACAGTATATCTATCTATCAATATATATATATATGTGTGTGTGTGTTTGTGTGTGCTGCCCAGTCGCCAGGTCGTGTAAAAAACATAATTTATGTAAGAACTTACCTGATAAATTCATTTCTTTCATATTAACAAGAGTCCATGAGCTAGTGACGTATGGGATATACATTCCTACCAGGAGGGGCAAAGTTTCCCAAACCTTAAAATGCCTATAAATACACCCCTCACCACACCCACAAATCAGTTTAACGAATAGCCAAGAAGTGGGGTGATAAGAAAAAAAGTGCGAAGCATATAAAATAAGGAATTGGAATAATTGTGCTTTATACAAAAAAAATCATAACCACCACAAAAAAGGGTGGGCCTCATGGACTCTTGTTAATATGAAAGAAATGAATTTATCAGGTAAGTTCTTACATAAATTATGTTTTCTTTCATGTAATTAACAAGAGTCCATGAGCTAGTGACGTATGGGATAATGACTACCCAAGATGTGGATCTTTCCACACAAGAGTCACTAGAGAGGGAGGGATAAAATAAAGACAGCCAATTCCTGCTGAAAATAATCCACACCCAAAATAAAGTTTAACAAAAAACATAAGCAGAAGATTCAAACTGAAACCGCTGCCTGAAGAACTTTTCTACCAAAAACTGCTTCAGAAGAAGAAAATACATCAAAATGGTAGAATTTAGTAAAAGTATGCAAAGAGGACCAAGTTGCTGCTTTGCAGATCTGGTCAACCGAAGCTTCATTCCTAAACGCCCAGGAAGTAGATACTGACCTAGTAGAATGAGCTGTAATTCTCTGAGGCGGAATTTTACCCGACTCAACATAGGCAAGATGAATTAAAGATTTCAACCAAGATGCCAAAGAAATGGCAGAAGCTTTCTGGCCTTTCCTAGAACCGGAAAAGATAACAAATAGACTAGAAGTCTTACAGAAAGATTTCGTAGCTTCAACATAATATTTCAAAGCTCTAACAACATCCAAAGAATGCAACGATTTCTCCTTAGAATTCTTAGGATTAGGACATAATGAAGGAACCACAATTTCTCTACTAATGTTGTTGGAATTGACAACTTTAGGTAAAATTCAAAAGAAGTTCGCAACACCGCCTTATCCTGATGAAGAATCAGAAAAGGAGACTCACAAGAAAGAGCAGATAATTCAGAAACTCTTCTGGTAGAAGAGATGGCCAAAAGGAACAAAACTTTCCAAGAAAGTAATTTAATATCCAATGAATGCATAGGTTCAAATGGAGGAGCTTGAAGAGCCCCCAGAACCAAATTCAAACTCCAGGAGGAGAAATTGACTTAATGACAGGCTTTATACGAACCAAAGCTTGTACAAAACAATGAATATCAGGAAGAATAGCAATCTTTCTGTGAAAAAGAGCAGAAAGAGCAGAGATTTGACCTTTCAAGGAACTTGCGGACAAACCCTTATCTAAACCATCCTGAAGAAATTGTAATATTCTCGGTATTCTAAAAGAATGCCAAGAAAAATGATGAGAAAGACACCAAGAAATATAAGTCTTCCAGACTCTATAATATATCTCTCTGGATACAAATTTACGAGCCTGTAACATAGTATTAATCACAGAGTCAGAGAAACCTCTTTGACCAAGAATCAAGCGTTCAATCTCCATACCTTTAAATTTAAGGATTTCAGATCCTGATGGAAAAAAAGGACCTTTATACAAAAGGTCTGGTCTTAACGGAAGAGTCCATGGTTGGCAAGAGGCCATCCGGACAAGATCCGCATACCAAAACCTGTGAGGCCATGCCGGAGCTACCAGCAGAACAAACGAGCATTCCTTCAGAATCTTGGAGATTACTCTTGGAAGAAGAACTAGAGGCGGAAAGATATAGGCAGGATGATACTTCCAAGGAAGTGAAAATGCATCCACTGCCTCCGCCTGAAGATCCCGGGATCTAGACAGATACCTGGGAAGTTTCTTGTTTAGATGAGAAGCCATCAGATCTATTTCTGGAAGTTCCCACATTTGAACAATCTGAAGAAATACCTCTGGGTGAAGAGACCATTCGCCCGGATGCAACGTTTGGCGACTGAGATAATCCGCTTTCCAATTGTCCATACCTGGGATATAAACCGCAGAGATTAGACAGGAGCTGGATTCCGCCCAAACTAAAATTCGAGATACTTCTTTCATAGCCAGAGGACTGAGAGTCCCTCCTTGATGATTGATGTATGCCACAGTTGTGACATTGTCTTATCTGAAACAATGAACAACTCTCTCTTCAGAAGAGGCCAAGACTGAAGAGCTCTGAAAATTGCACGGAGTTCCAAAATATTGATCGGAAATCTCACCTCCTGAGATTCCCAAACCCCTTGTGCCGTCAGAGACCCCCACACAGCTCCCCAACCTGTAAGACTTGAATCTGTTGAGATTATAGTCCAGGTCGGAAGAACAAAGAAGCCCCCTGAACTAAACGATGGTGATCTGTCCACCATGTCAGAGAGTGTCGTAAAATCGGTTTAAAGATATTAATTGAGATATCTTTGAGTAATCCCTGCACCATTGGTTCAGCATACAGAGCTGAAGAGGTCGCATGTGAAAACGAGCAAAGGAGATCGCATCTGATGCGGCAGTCCTAAGACCCAACATTTCCATGCATAAGGCTACCAAAGGGAATGATTGTGACTGAAGGTTTTGACAAGCTGATATCAATGTTAAACTTCTCTTGTCTGACAAGGACAGAGTCATAGACACTGAATTTATCTAGAAACCTAAAAAGGTTACCCTTGTCTGAGGAATCAATGAACTGAATGGTAAATTGATCCTCCAACCATGAACTTGAAGAAACAACACAAGTCGATTCGTATGAGATTCTTCGAAAATGAGAAGACTGAGCAAGTACCAAGATATCGTCCAAATAAGGAAATACCAAAACCCTATTCTCTGATTACAGAAGAAGGGCACCGAGAACCTTTGAAAAAAATTCTTGGAACTGAGGCTAGACCAAACAGTAGAGCCACAAAACTGGTAATGCTTGTCTAAAAAGAGAATCTCAGACACTAAAAGTGATCTGGATGAATCGGAATATGCAGATACACATCCTGTAAATCTATTGTAGACATATAATGCCCTTGCTAAACAAAAGGCAGGATAGTCCTACAGTAACCATCTTGAATGTTGGTATCCTAACATAACGATTCAATAATGATAGATCCAGAACTGGTCTGAAGGAATTGACCTTCTGTGGTACAATGAAGAGATAAAATAAAACCCCAGCCCCTGTTCCAGAACTGGAACTGGCATAAATACTCCAGCCAACTCTAGATCTGAAACACATTTCAGAAATGCTGAGCCTTGCTGTGTCAACTGGGACACGGGAAAGAAAAGAATCTCTTAGCAGGAGGCCTTAACTTGAAGCCAATTCTGTACCTTTCTGAAACAATGTTTCTGAAACCAGAGATTAAGAACGGAATTGATCCAAATTTCTTTGAAGAAAACGTAATCTGCCCCATACCAGCTGAGCTGGAATAAGGGCCGCACCTTCATAGGTACTTAGGAGCTGACTATAGGTTTCTATAAGGCTTGGATATATTCCAAACTGGAAATAGTTTCCAAACTGATACCGCTCCTGAGGATGAAGGATCAGGCTTTTGTTCCTTGTTGTGAGGAAAGGAACGAAATGATTATTTACCCTGGAAAGAAAGGGAAAGCAAAGTTGACTTAGAAGACATGTCAGCATTCCAAGTTTAATCCATAAAGCTTTTCTAGCTAAAATAGCTAGAGACATATACCTGACATCAACTCTAATGATATCAAAAGATGGTATCACCAATAAAATAATTAGCATGTTATAGAATAATAATAATGCTATAAAATTATGATCTGTTACCTGTTGCGCTAAAGCTTCTAACCAAAAAGTTGAAGCTGCAGCAACATCCGCTAAAAATATAGCAGGTCTAAGAAGATTACCTGAACATAAGTAAGCTTTTCTTAGAAAAGATTCAATTTTCCTGTCTAAAGGATCCTTAAATGAAGTACTATCTGCCATAGGAATAGTAGTACATTAGCAGGAGTAGAGACAACCCCATAACCTTAGGGATTTTTGTCCCAAAAAACTCTAATCTGTCAGATGGCACAGGATATAATTTGCTTAAACGTCTAGAAGGAGTAAATAAATTACCCAAATTATTCCATTCCCTGGAAATTACTTCAGAAATAGCATCAGGGAGATAAAACACTTCTGGAATAACTACAGGAGATTTAAAAACCTTATTTAAACGTTTACATTTAGTATCAAGAGGACCAGAATCCTCTATTTCTAATGCAAAAAACACTTCTTTAAGTAAAGAACGAATAAATTCCATCTTGAACAGATACAAAGATTTATCAGCATCAACCTCTGAGACAGAAACCTCTGAACCAGAAGAACCATTATCAGTATCAGAATGATGATGTTCATTTAAAAATTCATCTGAAAAAAAGAGAAGTTTTAAAAGACTTTTATGTATACTAGAAGGAGAAATAACAGACATAGCCTTCTTAATGGATTTAAAAAATAAAATCTCTTATGTTATCAGGAACACTCTGAAAATTAGATGTTGACGGACAGCAACAGGTAATGTAATAGTACTAAAGGAAATTTTATCTGCATTAATAAGTTTGACATGACATGCAATACAAATAACAGCTGGAGAAACAGATACCAAAAGTTTATAGCAGACTTAGCTTGGTAGCTCCAGCACTGTGCAGTGATTTTCCTGTAGTATCTTCTGACTCAGTTGCAACGTGGAACATCTTGCAATATGTAAAAGAAAAAAACAACATATAAAGCAAAATTGATCAAATTCCTTAAATGACAGTTTCAGGAATGGGAAAAAAATGCCAGTGAACAAGCTTCTAGCAACCAGAAGCAATAAATAAAGAGACTTAAATAATGTGGAGACAAAAATGACGCCCATATTTTTTAGCGCCAAAAAAGACGCCCACATTATTTGGCGCCTAAAATGTTTTTGGCGCCAAAAATGACGCCACATCCGGAACGCCGACATCTTTGACGCAAAATAACGTCAAAAAATGACGCAACTTCCGGCGACACGTATGACGCCGGAAACGGAAAAGAATTTTTTGCGCCAAAAAAGTCCGCGCCAAGAATGACGCAATAAAATGAAGCATTTTCAGCCCCCGCGAGCCTAACAGCCCACAGGGAAAAAAGTCAAATTTTTGAGGTAAGAAAAAATATGATAATTCAATGCATAATCCCAAATATGAAACTGACTGTCTGGAAATAAGGAAAGTTGAACATTCTGAGTCAAGGCAAATAAATGTTTGAATACATATATTTAGAACTTTATAAATAAAGTGCCCAACCATAGCTTAGAGTGTCACAAAAAATAAGACTTACTTACCCCAGGACACTCATCTACATGTTTGTAGAAAGCCAAACCAGTACTGAAACGAGAATCAGTAGAGGAAATGGTAAATATAAGAGTATATCGTCGATCTGAAAAGGGAGGTAAGAGATGAATCTCTACGACCGATAACAGAGAACCTTATGAAATAGACCCCGTAGAAGGAGATCACTGCATTCAATAGGCAATACTCTCTTCACATCCCTCTGACATTCACTGCACGCTGAGAGGAAAACCGGGCTCCAACTTGCTGCGGAGCGCATATCAACGTAGAATCTAGCACAAACTTACTTCACCACCTCCCTTGGAGGCAAAGTTTGTAAAACTGATTTGTGGGTGTGGTGAGGGGTGTATTTATAGGCATTTTAAGGTTTGGGAAACTTTGCCCCTCCTGGTAGGAATGTATATCCCATACGTCACTAGCTCATGGACTCTTGTTAATTACATGAAAGAAAAATTCTGCTCAGAGCAGTAGCAGTTCCGCACAGATTAAAAAAAATAATAGAGGGAATATTGGTCCTGGGGGCTTACAATTGAAGTGGTAGTAAGACAAATTCACTGCGACTCACAAATGGGAGAGATGAGTGGGTTAACCTATGATATCATGCCACTCTATTCCCCTACAACACTCCTTATGTGCCTTGGTAGCTTTATTACATGCTCAGGCACTTGTCAGATGTCTCTAGCTCAGTGTTTCTTGCAGCAAGAAAGCCAGAGGAGTGCTGCCAAATGTTTGTAACAAATATTTTTGTACAAATGACAGTGCACCTTTGCTTATTTATATAATTATATTTATTTATAAACTTTTGCCAGCCTAATATGTAATCAGTTTGCGTTCCTTGGCCCATTTCTCCTCTGCTGCGCTTGATCCACTCTACCTGTCAGATTTAGGAGATGGGTAACAACTATAATCAGTTTGATGCTTTGCATTTTATAGCAACCTGGCAGACTGAAATAAACTGAAGGAGTTATGGTGTCTGTTGGGTTCTAAACCAAGGCATTTACTACAGGTTTATGTGTTACGGGTATCTCAGGGGTTAACTGAAGAGGGCTATGAGTGTTATTGGCATCCCAGGCATACATTACCCAGGTGTGTATATTATTGGCATCCCAGGGATACTTTACCCAGGTGTGTGTGTTATTGGCATCCCAAGGATACATTACCCAGGTGTGTGTGTTATTGGCATCCCAAGGATACATTACCCAGGTGTGTGTGTTATTGGCATCCCAGGGATACACTGCCCAGGTGTGTATGTTATTGGCATCCCAAGGATACATTACCCAGGTGTGTGTGTTATTGGCATCCCAAGGATAAACTGCTTGCAAACACAGGCTTACTGCTGTAAAAACCATACACAATTACACATGGAACCCAGTCCCCAGTGCATCACATTTATATGCAAATACTGACTTTTCCCCCCGGACTTCACTCTCCCTTTCTCTAAACCTGCCCTGGTGTCAGTTAAAATGGAGATAGTTTTATCTTTAGATTTAGTATATACGCATACTTATAGGATCATACATCTCTTATTTAAAGGGACATGCCAGTCAAAACTGGAATGCACATGGGTACATTTCACTTTTGAATAGAATCATTTTTGCAATATACATGTATTATCAAAAATTCTTGTAATAAAAGTTATTGCTGTTTCAAGAGTGTATTTAAGTTTGCTTCATGCACCAGCATTTTAAATACAGCACTTGCTTGGACAGCCTAAAGTGCTTGTATCATCTAGTAATTACTCAATTTGTTAATTGCTGACAAGATACATGCCCCACTGTAGATTGGAGCAGCTGCAGTATTTAAAATGTTGGTGCACTGAGAATATCTAGCTGTGCTTCACATGCAGTGAAAAATGTTAACACTAAAATAGAGATAACTTTTACTAATATATGTATATTTTTAAATGTGTTTCTGTCCAAATATGTAGTTCATCTATGTGCAATTAAGTTTTGACTGGAATATCCATTTAAAGGAAATATATTATCTTTAAATTGAGATAAAGTGCCCAGTTAGATAAGAAATTGACAAATTTATAAGAGACACGTGATACATAAAGGGACCGTAAAATCAAAATGAAACTTTTCATGATCCAGGCAGCACGCAATGTTATACAAATTCCCAATTTACTTCTAATATTAAAATTGGCTTTTGCCCATTAATATCTTTAAAATCATACCTAGGTAGGCTTAGGAGCATCAATACACTACTGGGGCTAGATGGTGATTGGTGGATACATATATATAGGCCTCTTGTCATTGGCTCACCCAATATGTTCAGCTAGCTCACAGTAGCGCATTGCTGCCCCTGAGCCTACCAAGGGTTACTATTCAATAAAAAGATACCAACAAAATTAAGCAAATTTGATAAAAGTAAATTGGCATATTGTATAAAATGACATGATGTATCTGTAATATTATAGTTAAATTTTCCCTTTCTGTCCCATTAAAAGACCATATAACTCCCCTTATTTAACATTTTATTTTCAACCAAGCATCACATGCCCCAGGCTAAGTTAAAGTTGCTTATTTTCATCCTCAAAACCAGACTCCAGCTGTCCTGCACCAATATACTGGTGCACAGTGATAGTTGGGTCACACATGTCTCACCTAACAGCACTACCTTAGCCCTAGGGGCCTATTTATCAAAGGTCTTGCGGACCTGATCCAACAGTGTGGATCAGGTCCGCAAGACCTTGCTGAATCCAGGGCAGCTGGAGTCTGGTTTTGAGGATGAAAATAAGCAACTTTAACTTAGCCTGGGGCATGTGATGCTTGGTTGAAAATAAAATTTTAAATAAGGGGAGTTATATGGTCTTTTAATGGGACAGAAAGGGAAAATTAAACTATAATATTACAGATACATAATGTAATAATTTAACATTGCACTTGCTGCTCACAAGAGCTGCTGGTGCAACACCGCCCCCTGCTGACTCGCGGCCAATCGTCCGCCAGCAGGGAGGTGTCAATCAACCCGATCGTACTCGATCGGGTTGAATTCCGGCGATTCCTGTCCGCCTCATCAGAGCAGGCGGACAGGGTTATGGAGCAGCGGTCTTTAGACCGCTGCTTCATAACTGGTGTTTCTGGCGAGTCTGAACACTCGCCAGAAACATGGGCCCACAAGCTCCATACAGAGCTTGATAAATGGGCCCCCTAATGTTAATCCCATGATGTATTTTTTTGATAACTAATCAGTAATTTTACCCCTTGGCTGCCAATAACATACAAATTAATGATTGTACCTCTTTAGCTGCCTGTAACAAATAAACAGAAGTGATTTTAACCCCTTGTCTGCCTCTCACTACTTTCTGCTCCATGCTGTAGTGCATATAGGCATTTTTGCACAGGCACTTGTTAATTTGCAATATTTAGTTCTTATTAAAAATATTTAAGGAAAAAATGGTCTCTTTATATCGCAATTAAAAACATGGTGGGGTAGGGGCAATAGGGTAGAGGAGCGGAGGGGCAGAGGAGGTAAGTGGGGGGTCCTGCCCCACTTTTGCCCAGGGGCCTTGTTTAGTCTCAGTCCGCCTCTGCCCAGAGCAGAGATAGAGTTTGTAAAATGAGGTAAGCAGTACTCATAGCAGGCAACAGGAAGGTAATCCAGAAGTATGGTAGTTCAGGGGTAAACCAATAGAAGGACCGGGAACAGGCAGGAGTCAGCAACAAAAGGATATCCAGCAGTTCAGGGTTTAAGCAAGCAGAGTAGTCAAACAAGCAGAGTTCAGTATCAGTATAGCAATCCAGTAGTTCAGTAGTTAAAGGGACACTCAATCAAAATTAAACTTTCATTATTCAGATAGAGCATGCCATTTTATACAACTTTCCAATTTACTTCCATTAACAAAATGTGCACATTCTTTTTATATTTAAACTTTTTGAGTCACCAGCTCCTACTGAGAATGTGCAAAAATAAGTGAGTATGCATTTGTGAATGGCTGATGGCTGTCACATGGTACGTGTTTGCATTTGTGAATGGCTGATGGCTGTCACATGGTACAGGGGGAGTGGAAAAAGACATCACTTTTAAAATTGTCAGAAAAAAATCTACTACTCATTTGAAGTTCAGACTAAGTGCTATTGCATTGTCTTGTTATCTTGCATTTGTTGATTATGCAAAACTACTGTGTTGACTGGTCCTTTAAGGCAAGCAGATTAGTCAAACAAGCAGAGTTCAGTATCAGTATAGCAATCCAGTAGTTCAGGGGTTAAGGCAAGCAGTGTAGTCAAACAAGCAGAGTTCAATATCAGTATAGCAATCCAGTAGTTTAGGGGTTAAACCGTTAAGGTAAGCAGAGTAGTCAAACAAGCAGAGTTCAGTGCCAGTATAGCAATCCAGTAGTTCCGGCGTTAAGGCAAGAAGAGTAGTCAAACAAGCAGAATTCAGTATCAGTATAACAATCCAGTAGTTAAGGGGTTAAGGCAAGCACAGTAGTCAAACAAGCAGAGTTCAGTATCAGAATAGCAATCCAGTAGTTCAGGGGTTAAGGCAAGCAGAGTAGTCAAACAAGCAGAGTTCATCAACAGAGTATCAATAGCAATCCAGTAAACAGAAATACAGCACCCAGGAGAATACAAAATAACACCTATACTTGGCCATAGGTGAGAGAGACTGAGGCACTTACATAGGGAAGACAGGTCGGGCGGTGATGATGTCATTACTGTGCTGCAGTTACACTGCCGCATCCCTAGGAACAGGAAGACTGCCTGCGTCAGTTGCAACAGCCACAGCAGAGCGGAGGAGCAGCGTGACAAGGAGAGTGGTGAAATACAAGTTAATTCTCTCATCTACTCTATGGGGAAAGATGTAGACCCGGTGTAAAATGATTTTACATTCTGTGAAGGGGAAGAATTTGATTTTGAGATAGTTATGAATAAGCTCAGCTCCCATTTTGTGCCCAAGAGAAATGTGATTCATGAGAGGGCCTGTTTACACAAATGTGCTTAGCATGTGGGGGGATCTGTGGAGTCATTTGTACGCAGCCTTTATGAATTAGCAGAGTTCTGTGTGTTTGGGGCCGCCAAGGAAGAACAGAATAGTCATATGAATTGCAGATGCTGAGGTCTCACTGAAGTTGCAGTTGGAGTCTGAATTGATGCTAGATGAGGCTATTCGGATGGCATGCCAGAGTGAACTGGGGAAGAAGCAAAGTGCTGACATGAGATCTGAGAGTATTGTTGAAGAAGTACAGCAGTTCAGGAGAGCTGCAGGTGAAAGGCAAGGTGTGAGCGGTAGACCGAGGGCAGCAGACAGGCCCAGAAATGGATGGGTCCAGCAGGCTCTTTGCATGCGGTGTAACCACACCCATAAAGCAAATGTGGTATGCCCTGCTAAAGACAAGAGGTGTTGGAAGTGTAACTGAGTGGGCCATGTTGAGGTAGTTTGCAAAACAGAGTCTATCAAAGAAATACAGGTGGACAATCACCAGGAAACACAAGAAGTGTGCTTCGTAGGGTCTTTAGTTTAACAGCCCGGATCAGATGAAGATTGGCGGGTTACCCTCACAGTGATGGGAGCCAGAGTTGCCTTTAAGATTGACACAGGAGCAGACATTGTGGTCATGTCCTTTGCAGCATTTCTGAAACTGCCTCGTCAGCCCCAGCTTGAAAAAGTCATGACAAAAGTTCATAGTCCTGGAGGCTGCATTGATTGTGCATTCCTTGCTAGCAGTGCGTACAAGCAGAAGAAATTCACCATGTGAATACATGTAATCAAAGGGCAGTGTGTTAACCTTTTGGAGAGCAGCCTGTAATCAGGACCTCATTGCAAGAGTGAATGAGATCACAGAAGACATGTTTGGAAAATTGGGCCTGCTGAATTATGAGCCAGTCCGAATATTACTTAAAGTTGATGCAGTCCCATACAATATCCCCACCCCTCGTAGAATTCCATTTCCACATCTGCCACAGGTGGAAGCGGAACTTCTGAGGATTAAAAACATGGGAGTTATTGAAGAAGTGGCACAAGCAACTGACTGGTGTGCTCCCATTGTGCCAGTTGCTAATAAAAATGGTAAGGTAAGCAACTGCATGGATTTGAAAAGGTTAAATGAGGCTGTAAAAAGGGAAAGATATGTGTTGCTGACACTGGAAGACATAGCTACAAAATTGTCAAGGGTGAAATTCTTTTCTACACATGATGCTTCCAGCGGATTCTGGCAGATACCCCTAGACCCATAGAGCCGCAAACTGACTACCTTTTATTACACCGGTTGGTCGGTTTTGCTTATGCAGACTTCCCTGCATGATATCCTCCACCCCTGAAATCTTCCAAAGAGAGATCAGCTCCCTCCAGAGAGATCATGAGGGCACCGTAGTTATCATGGGCAATATCCTGGTGTATGGATACACCCTGGAAGAACATGATCAGCGATTACATTGTGTACTGCAGATAGCCACTTGGGCATTACGAAGTGCAAAGAGAGGGCAGCCATGTCGGTGGTGGCCTGGGATCAGTACCGATATAGCAGGATACATTTCAAAATGTGCCTTTTACCCACTGCCTGCAGGGCCCTGGCAGAAGATTGCTGCAGATCTGTGTAAACTCAACGGAAAGAAATATCTGGCTGTTGTCGACCACTATTCCAGGTACCTTGAGATCGCACCCCTGAGTGCAGTCACTAGTCTGGCCATCATCATCCGTCTCAAAAGTATGTTCGCCTGATGGGGCATACCGCCGGAGTTAGTGAGTGATAATGGGATGCAGTTCGCATTCCATGGAGTTCAGTTCCTTCGGCAGCAAATTCTATATCCTCCATTCAACTTCAAGTCCACATTACCCACAGGCCAATGGAATGGCTGAGAGGGCAGTTCAAACCACCAAGTTTATGTTAAAGCATTCAGAACCCTATCTAGCCCTCCTAGCTCATAGGGCGACACCTATTCAAGCCTCAGGATATAGCCTGGCACAGCTCATGTTAGGGCGACAGATCTGTACCACGCTGCCTTTTGTGGGTGAATTCAAGTCTGTTCCCTCCCATGAAGAGGTTTGAAGGAGGGATGAAGAGGTGAAGCAGGGCTACCGATTCTTTTAAGACAGAAGACACTCTGTGAGGTCCTTGCAGGAGCTGAACGCGGGCCAGAGTGTCAGAGATAAATTGGATGATGAAAAGAAATAGAAGACACCAACGACAGTAATAGGGCGCTCCCCAGAGACATGGTCATATGTAGTCCTTACTGAAGGGGGGACTGTCACCCGCCGTAACAGGAGACACCTACAGCCAGTACCCGAGTGGTTAGGAGCTGAAGTTCTGGGACCACAGTCGGTGGGAACCCCAGTCATAAGAGGTGTACCCTCTCTGCAACAAGATTCTAGTTGGGATACCTCATTACCTCCATTGGACTCTCAATTACCTGCCACAGCATTGGAAGACAACTCTTGAAAAACGACATCTAGTGGAAGAGTTGTGAAACTTCCAGCTCGCTATTGAGTAGTTAGAACAGTAACCAGAAGAATGGGCAGAATAATCCCATGGTCACTGTGGACTAGGATAGTCTGCCCCGATGTCCAAGACAGGATTCTATTTTAATTTTATATATGTTCTTCTATATATTGTTGTCTGTTATAATTAAAAAAATGTGTTTTGTTCTTTGAAAAGAGGGAAGATGTGATGAGAGCGTGTGTCACGTCACAGGAAGTGGGGTGTGGCAGTGCACCGTTATATTCTGTTGCACAGTAATCAAGCTGTATGTATGGCACAGTCTGTTAACCTAAAGCTCTGCAATAAAATTGTGTTGTACCCAGCTTACTGTGTCCTGCATCTCATGACAGTTACTGTTTTATTTTTTACAATAGTTTTGTTATCTTTTGTTTATTTTAGTGATCGTTAGTTATATCAACCTACTGTATCTTGTAACTACACTGACCCTTTAATACCTTTTGCGTTCACTGACAAAACGTTTCTAGAAATAGAAGGGTTCTTTTGAGTATATTGTAAAGCCATCTATTGCTAAATAATACTGAATGAATATTTTCTGATTGTTACTAGTGGGAATAAAGGATGAGTAATGTGTAAAGGAACCTGAACTGTGAAAGAAAATAACGACTTGAATTGCTTTTCAACTCAATACATCATAAGACCATAACTTTAAAATCTAATTTCTTCAGCTCAGTTTGGAGTGATTTTGAGAATTCCTTGGTTACCAAAACACAACCCACAAATTGACAGAATAAAAATAAACTATAATTCTACCTGAATCCTGTCTTCTGACTTTCCAGCATAAAGCTCTAGCAGATAAAGGGACATGAAAGTAAAAAAAAACAGTAAGGTCAAAACTTTATTTTCATGAATCAGGCAGAGAATGCAATTCTAAACAAATTTCCATTTCACTTCCATTATCAAATTTGTTTATAGGTTGTTAGCACTGTACTGTATGTACTGAAATATTAATTTTAACATTCCTAAACATGTATGGCCAGTTTACAAGTGGCGCTTTGCATGTGTCAGGTTACGCATGTATTACAAGTTTAAAGTAAAAAGTCTGTGAGCGAGCGCATTCCAATACACGCTAACCAAATATTGCTTTAACGTATTTTCCCCATAAAAGTCAATGGGGAGCGCAGAAGAAAAAAAACCTAACACGTAGCGCCCGCACGATAACCAGACAAGAGTTATTAATATTTCACATTCCAATGTTCTTCACATACAGGATAATTTCATTTTTTATTGTAAATACATATTTATATATATATATATATATATATATATATATATATATATATATATATATATATATATATATATATATATATCTGTATTATATATCTGTATATGCTGTCTCTGAGGAAGCACATTAGCTTCTATACCTGTAATCTGTATGTTCCACAATGAATAAACTAAGTACTGGCACAATAAGGACTCTACCCTGTCTTTATTTGGATTATATATACCTGTATATCTATCCCTATTAATATATAGGTATAGATATCTATTTTACATTCCTATGTTCTTCACATAGATATATTTCATAATAACAATAAAAAAAATTCTATCTATAAATATATATAGATCTACATATCTTATTTAAGTTGGTACACCAGCTCCTAACGAGATTATTATATAGTGAGCACAGAGGGCTAAATCCATATAATATAAAGTATTATAAACCTTCTGGTGCAAGGGGTTCCACAGTTGATAAATATTATAAAAAAGAGCCAAACAAATTAAAGATGACCCTTATCCAGCACAAACTAATATAATTCAAATCTAATAATCAGTTGGATGGTTGATCAATAAGAAAGAAACCAACAATATAAACAATCTCAAACGTTTATTAGTATCAAAAACACTATACAAAAAAAAAAAGAAAAAAGTTACAATATGACAATATTGGGACATCATAAAATTAAGTAAGTAGCACCCTAAAACAATTGCTTACACTAATGATTAATATCCTACAAAGCTTTGATAGTATTGGAAGCAGTTGGAAAAGTTCCTAAAGCTAATCTCTTGTTCATCTCATGTAATCTGAATTGCCAGTATATGTTGTAGTCAGCCCCTATAGTGAAAATGAGCACAATACAAAAGCATCTGCTGTAAGCATGCAATGTATACTAAATAGATACTAAATGAATAATACCTCCTTAAAAAGAAAAAGAGAAATTTTCTGATAATGGGAAACCAACCAATGAAAAGAAAGGCCATTGATATAACAAGGAGCATGGACAGTGATGACGACATCCTTGAGAAAGGAGACAAGGCGAAACACGTGTTGGAATCTTTGATAACACCATAACGTCACCAAAACAACAAGTTTGTGTCTCTTACACCATAACGGCTACACGCTGACTAAGAGCAGGGTCGCACTGTTTGGGATTACATTCAAGAAAATCTGTTCCTCGTGTTTAGTACACAAATAGTTACTTTGTTTTATGTATATGAGATTGGAGCAATGTAGGGACACAGGCTGGATATATGTGACTGGAGCAATGCAGGAACACAGTCTGGATATAGGTGAATGGAGCAATGCAGGGACATAGGCTGGATATATGTGACTGGAGCATTAAAGGGACACAGGCTGGATATATGTGTCTGGAGTAATGCAGGGACACAGGCTGGATATAGGTGAATGGAGCAATGCAGGGACATAGGCTGGATATATGTGACTGGAGCATTAAAGGGACACAGGCTGGATATATGTGTCTGGAGTAATGCAGGGACACAGGCTGGATATAGGTGACTGGAGCAATGCAGGGACATAGGCTGGATATATGTGACTGGAGCAATGCAGGAACACAGGTTGGATATAGGTGACTGGAGCAATGCAGGGACATATGCTGGATATATGTGACTGGAGCATTAAAGGGACACAGGCTGGATATATGTGACTGGAGTAATGCAGAAACACAGGATGGATATATGTGACTGGGACATTGCAGGGGCACAGGCTTGATACATAGGACTGGAGCAATGCAGGGACACAGGCTATATATATGCAACTGGAGCATTGCAGAGACACAGGGTGGATATACTGTATGTGACTAGAGCATTGCAGGGACACAGGCTGGATATATGTGACTGGAGTAATGCAGGGACACAGGCTGGATATATGTGACTGGAGCAATGCAGGGACACAGGCTGGATATATATGACTGGAGCAATGCAGAAACATAAGCTGGATATATGTGACTGGAGCAATGCAAGGACACAGGCTGGATATATGTGACTGGAGCAATGCAAGGACACAGGCTGGATATATGTGACTGGAGTAATGCAGGGACACAGGCTGAATATATGTGACTAGAGCATTGCAGGGACACAGGCTGGATATATGTGACTGGAGCAATGCAGGGACACAGGCTGGATATATGTGACTAGAGAATTGCAGGGACACATGCTGGATATATGTGACTGGAGCAATGCAGAAACACAGGCTGGATATATGTGACTGGAGCAATGCAGAAACACAGGCTGGATATATATGACTGGAGCAATGCAGGGACACAGGCTGGATATATATGACTGGAGCAATGCCAGGACACAGGCTGGATATATGTGACTGGAGCAATGCAGAAACACAGGCTGGATATATATGACTGGAGCAATGCCAGGACACAGGCTGGATATATGTGACTGGAGCAATGCAGAAACACAGGCTGGATATATGTGACTGGAGCAATGCAGCGACACAGACTGGATATATGTGACTGGAGCAATGCAGAAACACAGGCTGGATATATATGACTGGAGCAATGCAGGGACACAAGATGGATATATGTGACTGGAGCAATGCAAGGACACAGGCTGGATATATGTGACTGGAGAAATGCAGGGACACAGGCTGGATATATGTGACTGGAGTAATGCAGAAACACAGGCTGGATATATGTGACTGGAGTAATGCAGAAACACAGGCTGGATATATGTGACTGGAGCAATGCAGGGACACAAGATGGATGTATGTGACTGGAGTAATGCAGAAACACAGGCTGGATATATGTGACTGGAGTAATGCAGAAACACAGGCTGGATATATGTGACTGGAGCAATGCAGGGACACAAGATGGATGTATGTGACTGGAGTAATGCAGAAACACAGGATGGATATATGTGACTGGAGCAATACCGGGACACAGGCTGGATATATGTGACTTTAGCAATGCAGGGACACAAGATAGATATATGTGACTGGAGTAATGCAGAAACACAGGATGGATATAAGTGACTGGAGCAATACCGGGACACAGGCTGGGTATATGTGACTGAATCAATGCAGGGACAAAGGCTGTATATAGGTGACTGGAGTAATGCAGGGGCACAGGCTGGATATGGGTGACTGGAGTAATGCAGGGACACAGGCTGGATATATATGACTGGAGCAATGCAGAAACACAGACTGGATATATGTGACTGGAACAATGCAGGTACACAGGCTGGATATATGTGACTGGAGCAATACTGGGAAACAGGCTGGATATATGTGACTGGAGCAATACTGGGAAACAGGCTGGATATATGTGACTGGAGCAATACTGGGAAACAGGCTGGATATATGTGACTGGAGCAATGCAGGGACACAGGCTGGATATATGTGACTAGAGCATTGCAGGGACACAGGCTGGATATATGTGACTAGAGCATTAAAGGGACACAGGCTGGATATATGTGACTGGAGAAATGCAGGGACATAAGTTGGATATATGTGATGGGGCAATGCAGGGGCACAAGTTGGATATATGTGATTGGGGCAGTGCAGGGACACAGGCTGGAAATTTGTGACTGAATCAATGCAGGGACACAGGCTGGATATTTGTGACTGAATCAATGCAGGGACACAGGCTGTATATATGTGACTGGATTAATGCAGGGACACAGGCTGTATATATGTGACTGGAGCAATGCAGGGACACAGGCTGGATATATGTGACTGGAGTAATGCAGAAACACAGGCTGGATATATGTGATTGGGGCAATGCAGGGACACAGGCTGGATATACGTGACTGGAGCAATGCAGGGACACAGGCTGAATATATGTGACTGGAGCAATGCAGGGACACAGGCTGGATATATGTGACTGGAGCAATGCAGAAACACAGGCTGGATATATGTGACTGGAGAAATACAGGGACACAGGCTGGATATATGTGACTGGAGTAATGCAGAAACACAAGCTGGATATATGTGACTGGAGTAATGCAGGGACACAGGCTGGATATATGTGACTGGAGCAATGCAGGGACACAGGCTGGATATATGTGACTGGAGTAATGCAGGGACACAGGCTAGATATATGTGACTGGAGTAATGCAGAAACACAGGCTGGATATATGTGATTGGGGCAATGCAGGGACACAGGCTGGATATATGTGACTGGAGTAATGCAGGGAGACAGGCTGGATATATGTGACTGGAGTAATGCAGGGACCCAGGCTGGATATATGTGAATGGTGTAATGCAGGGACACAGGCTGGATATATGTGAATGGTGTAATGCAGGGACACAGGCTTGATATATGTGACTGGAGTAATGCAGAAACACAAGCTGGATATATGTGACTGGAGCAATGCAGGGACACAGGCTGGATATATGTGACTGGAGTAATGCAGGGACACAGGCTGGATATATGTGACTGCAGTAATGCAGGGACACAGGCTGGATATATGTGAATGGTGTAATGCAGGGACACAGGCTGGATATATGTGACTGGAGCAATACAGGGACACAGGCTGGATATATGTGACTGGAGTAATGCAGGGACACAGGCTGGATATATGTGACTGGAGCAATGCAGGGACACCGGCTGGATATATGTGACTGGAGTAATGCAGGGACACAGGCTACATATATGTGACTGGTGTAATGCAGAAACACAGGCTGGATATATGTGATTGGGGCAATGCAGGGACACAGGCTGGATATATGTGACTGGAGTAATGCAGAAACACAGGCTGGATATATGTGACTGGAGCAATGCAGGGAGACAGGCTGGATATATGTGACTGGAGCAATGCAGGGACACAGGCTGGATATATGTGACTAGAGCATTAAAGGGACACAGGCTGGATATATGTGACTGGAGAAATGCAGGGACACAAGTTGGATATATGTGATGGGGCAATGCAGGGGCACAAGTTGGATATATGTGATTGGGGCAGTGCAGGGACACAGGCCGGAAATTTGTGACTGAATCAATGCAGGGACACAGGCTGGATATTTGTGACTGAATCAATGCAGGGACACAGGCTGTATATATGTGACTGGAGTAATGCAGGGACACAGGCTGGATATATGTGACTGGAGCAATGCAGGGACACAGGCTGGATATATGTGACTGGAGTAATGCAGAAACACAGGCTGGATATATGTGATTGGGGCAATGCAGGGACACAGGCTGGATATACGTGACTGGAGCAATGCAGGGACACAGGCTGAATATATGTAACTGGAGCAATGCAGGGACACAGGCTGGATATATGTGACTGGAGCAATGCAGAAACACAGGCTGGATATATGTGACTGGAGAAATACAGGGACACAGGCTGGATATATGTGACTGGAGTAATGCAGAAACACAAGCTGGATATATGTGACTGGAGTAATGCAGGGACACAGGCTGGATATATGTGACTGGAGCAATGCAGGGACACAGGCTGGATATATGTGACTGGAGTAATGCAGGGACACAGGCTAGATATATGTGACTGGAGTAATGCAGAAACACAGGCTGGATATATGTGATTGGGGCAATGCAGGGACACAGGCTGGATATATGTGACTGGAGTAATGCAGGGAGACAGGCTGGATATATGTGACTGGAGTAATGCAGGGACCCAGGCTGGATATATGTGAATGGTGTAATGCAGGGACACAGGCTGGATATATGTGAATGGTGTAATGCAGGGACACAGGCTTGATATATGTGACTGGAGTAATGCAGAAACACAAGCTGGATATATGTGACTGGAGCAATGCAGGGACACAGGCTGGATATATGTGACTGGAGTAATGCAGGGACACAGGCTGGATATATGTGACTGGAGTAATGCAGGGACACAGGCTGGATATATGTGAATGTGTAATGCAGGGACACAGGCTGGATATATGTGACTGGAGCAATACAGGGACACAGGCTGGATATATGTGACTGGAGTAATGCAGGGACACAGGCTGGATATATGTGACTGGAGCAATGCAGGGACACAGGCTGGATATATGTGACTGGAGTAATGCAGGGACACAGGCTACATATATGTGACTGGTGTAATGCAGAAACACAGGCTGGATATATGTGATTGGGGCAATGCAGGGACACAGGCTGGATATATGTGACTGGAGTAATGCAGAAACACAGGCTGGATATATGTGACTGGAGCAATGCAGGGACACAGGCTGGATATATGTGACTGGAGCAATGCAGGGACACAGGCTGGATATATGTGACTGGAGTAATGCAGGGACACAGGCTGGATATATGTGAATGGTGTAATGCAGGGACACAGGCTGGATATATGTGACTGGAGAAATGCAGGGACACAGGCTGGATATATGTGAATGGTGTAATGCAGGGACACAGGCTGGATATATGTGACTGGAGCAATGCAGGGACACAGGCTGGATATATGTGACTGGAGTAATGCAGGGACACAGGCTGGATATATGTGAATGGTGTAATGCAGGGACACAGGCTGGATATATGTGACTGGAGCAATGCAGGGACACAGGCTGGATATATGTGACTGGAGCAATGCAGCGACACAGGCTGGATATATGTGACTGGAGTAATGCAGAAACACAAGCTGGATATATGTGACTGGAGCAATGCAGGGACACAGGCTGGATATATGTGACTGGAGTATTGCAGAAACACAAGCTGGATATATGTGACTGGAGCAATGCAGGGACACAGGCTGGATATATGTGAATGGTGTAATGCAGGGACACAGGCTGGATATATGTGAATGGTGTAATGCAGGGACACAGGCTGGATATATGTGACTGGAGAAATGCAGGGACACAGGCTGGATATATGTGACTGGAGCAATGCAGGGACACAGGCTGGATATATGTGACTGGAGTAATGCAGAAACACAAGCTGGATATATGTGACTGGAGTAATGCAGGGACACAGGCTGGATATATGTGACTGGAGTAATGCAGGGACACAGGCTGGATATATGTGACTGGAGCAATGCAGGGACAGAGGCTGGATATATGTGACTGGAGTAATGCAGAAACACAAGCTGGATATACGTGATTGGGGCAATGCAGGGACACAGGCTGGATATATGTGACTGGAGTAATGCAGAAACACAAGCTGGATATATGTGACTGGAGTAATGCAGAAACACAGGCTGGATATATGTGACTGGAGTAATGCAGGGACACAGGCTGGATATATGTGAATGGTGTAATGCAGGGACACAGGCTGGATATATGTGACTGGAGTAATGCAGGGACCCAGGCTGGATATATGCGAATGGTGTAATGCAGGGACACAGGCTGGATATATGTGAATGGTGTAATGCAGGGACACAGGCTGGATATATGTGACTGTAGTAATGCAGGGACACAGGCTGGATATATGTGACTGGAGTAATGCAGGGACACAGGCTGGATATATGTGTCTGGAGTAATGCAGGGACACAGGCTGGATATATGTGACTGGAGTAATGCAGGGACACAGGCTGGATATATGTGTCTGGAGTAATGCAGGTACACAGGCTGGATATATGTGACTGGAGTAATGCAGAAACACAGGCTGGATATATGTGATTGGGGCAATGCAGGGACACAGGCTGGATATATGTGACTGGAGTAATGCAGAAACACAAGCTGCATATATGTGACTGGAGTAATGCAGGGACACAGGCTGGATATATGTGACTGTAGTAATGCAGGGACACAGGCTGGATATATGTGACTGGAGTAATGCAGGGACACAGGCTGGATATATGTGTCTGGAGTAATGCAGGTACACAGGCTGGATATATGTGTCTGGAGTAATGCAGGGACACAGGGTGGAAATTTGTGACTGGAGCAATGCAGGGACACAGGCTGGATATAGGTAACTGGTAGACATGTGCAATTCGTTTCGGATCGATTCGGAAAAATTCGGAGATTCGGATCGATCCGAATTTCCGAATTAAAATACTACTGAATTTACTGAATAAATCCGAATTAGTTCGGATTTATTCAGTAAATTCGGATGGCCATGGATTACACTAGTATTGTACAGTATATTAGGTTATATTACTCTGCTATGGGTTACACCTAATATACAGTACATAATACTAGTCTAATACACAGCACACATACCGAAATTCTGAATTTCCAAACCGAATCGAACCAAATCCAGACGAATTTTTTTTAATTCGAATGAATCCGAAACGAATCCGAAACAAATTAATTCAAAGTTTTCCAAATTTGAATCGATCCGAAGCGAAATTAGAAAAACTCAGAATTGATCCGAACCGAACCAAAACAAATTTTTCGATCATGCACATATCTAGTAACTGGAGCAATGCAGGGACATAGGCTGGGTATATGTGACAAGAGCATTGCAGGAACACAGGCTGGATATATGTGACAAGAGCATTGCAGGAACACAGGCTGGATATATGTGACAAGAGCATTGCAGAAACACAGGCTGGATATATGTGAGTGGAACAATGCAGAAACACAAGCTGGATTTATGTGACTGGAGAAATGCAGGGACATAAACTGGATATACTGTATGTGAGTGGAGTAATCCAGGGACATAGGCTGGATACATGTAACTGGAATAATGCAGGGACACATGCTGGATATGTGTGACTGAAGCAATGCAGGGACACATGCTGGATATGTGTGACTGAAGCAATGCAGGGACACATGCTGGATATGTGTGACTGAAGCAATGCAGGGACACAGGCTGGATATAAATGATTGGAGCAATGCAGGAATACAGGTTGTATATATGTGTCTGGAGCATTGAAGGGACACAGGCTGCATATATGTGACTGAAGCAATGCAGGGACACAGGCTGGATATAAATTATTGGAGCAATGCAGGAACACAGGCTGGACATATGTGACTGGAACAATAAACGGACACAAGCTCAATATAAATGATTGGAGCAATGCAAGAACACTGGCTGGATATATGTGACTGAAGCATTGCAGGGACACAGGCTGGATATATGTGACTGGAGTAATGCAGGGACACAGGCTGGATATATGTGACTGAAGCATTGCAGGGACACAGGCTGGATATATGTGACTGGAGCAATACAGGGACACAGGCTGGATATATGTGACTGGAGTAATGCAGGGACACAGGCTGGATATATGTGACTGGAGTAATGCAGGGACACAGGCTGGATATATGTGACTGAAGCATTGCAGGGACACAGGCTGGATATATGTGACTGGAGCAATACAGGGACACAGGCTGGATATATGTGACTGGAGTAATGCAGGGACACAGGCTGGATATATGTGACTGAAGCAATGCAGGGACACAGGATGGATATATGTGAGTGGAGCAATGCAGGGACACAGGCTGGATATATGTGAGTGGAGCAATGCAGGGACACAGGCTGGATATATGTGACTGAAGCAATGCAGGGACACAGGATGGGTATATGTGACTGAAGCAATGCAGGGATACAGGATGGGTATATGTGACTGAAGCAATGCAGGGACACAAGCTGGATATATGTGACTGGAGCAATGCAGGGACACAGGCTAGAAATATGTGACTGGAGTAACACACAGGGTGGATATATGTGATTGGAGCAATGCAGGGACACAGGCTGGATATATGAGCTGTTTTGGAGGGATCTGGGGCGCAATCCGATATAGATCGTAGTTTGCGGCGCAAGTGAGGGAACACCCGCCGCCCGAAGTTTCAGCTCGCAACTCAAGCTATCCAATATACCCTGCCGGCAATTGCTAAATTGCCGTAAGTCGGACAAACTAGCGATGTCCAGAAATCTGCCTACAAAACCTAAGTTATTAAATCTCCTGTACTGTCTAACACGCCTCCCAAACATAGCCGGACACGTATACCCCTCTATCCGCTATCCCCCTCACTCTCCTAATAATAAATGTATTAACCCCTAAACCGCCGCTCCCGGACCCCGCCGCACCTAATAAAGTTATTAACCCCTAAACCGCCGCTCCCGGACCCCGCCGCCACCTACATTAACTACCCCCTAATGTGAGGCCCTTACACCACCGCCACCTACATTAACTACCCCCTAATGTGAGCTCCTACCCCGCCGCCAGCTATATTAAAATTATTAACCCCTAATCTAATCCCCCTACCCCGCCGCCAGCTATATTTAATTATTAACCCCTAATCTAATCCCCCTACCCCGCCGCCAGCTATATTAAATAGATTAACCCCTAATTTAATCCCCCTATACCATCGCCACCTATATTAAATTAATTAACCCCTAATTTAATCCCCCTACACCGCCGCCAGATATATTAAATAGATTAACCCCTAATTTAATCCCCCTATACCGCCGCCACCTATATTAAATTAATTAACCCCTAAAATACTAAAATATCCCTACCACTAAACCTAAGTCTAACCCTACAAATAGCGCTGAAAAGGGCTTTTTGCGTGGCATTACCCCAAAGTAAACAGCTCTATTGCCAGCCCTTAAAAGGGCTTTTTGCGGGGCTTTGCCCCAAATTAATCAGCTCTTTTACCAGCCCTTAAAAGGGCTTTTTGCGGGGCATTGTCACAAAGTTTTCAGCTCTTTTGCCTCTAATCTAAATCCCCCTACACCGCCGCCACCTATAATAAATGTATTAACCCCTAATCTAATCCCCCTACACCGCCGCCACCTATATTAACCCTAATTATATTAGGGTTAATATAGTTAATATAGTTATTATATTACATATATTAACTATATTAACCCTAATTATATTAGGGTTAATATAGTTAATATAGTTATTATATTATATATCTATTAAGTATAATAACCCTATCTAACTCTAACACCCCCATAATAAAGCCCCCCAAAATAAAAAAAATTCCCAATCAGATTGAGCTCGCATTCTATTGGCTGATCGGAACGGCTGTTACCTGTAAAATAAATATAAACCCTAAAATAGCTACAATGTAATTATTAATTATATTGTAGCTATCTTAGGGTTTATTTTATAGGTAAGTATTGAGATTTAAATAGGAATAATTTAGTTAATATTATTAATTTTATTTAGATTTATTTTAATAATAATTAAGTTAGGGGTGTTAGAGTTAGATAGGGTTAATTTAGTTAATATATATATATATAATATAATAACAATATTAACTATATTAACCCTAATATAATTAGGGTTAATATAGTTAATATATATATAATATAATAACTATATCAACTATATTAATCCTAATATAATTAGGGTTAATATAGTTAATATAGATGGCGGCGGTGTAGGGGGGTCAGATTAGGGGTTAATCTATTTAATATAGGTGGCGGCGGTGTAGGGGGATTAGATTAGGGGGTAATACATTTATTATAGGTGGCGGCGGTGTAGGGGGATTTAGATTAGAGGCAAAAGAGCTGATTACTTTGTGACAATGCCCCGCAAAAAGCCCTTTTAAGGGCTGGTAAAAGAGCTGATTACTTTGGGGCAATGCCACGCAAAAGGCCCTTTTAAGGGCCGGTAATAGAGCTGATTAGATTAGGAGTTAATGTATTTAATATATCTGGCGGCGGTGTAGGGGGATTAGATTAGGGGTTAATGTATTTAATATAGCTGGCGGCGGGGTAGGGGGATTAGATTAGGGGTTAAAAATTTTAATATAGCTGGCGGCGGGGTAGGAGCTCACATTAGGGGGTAGGTAATGTAGGTGGCAGCGGTGTAAGGGGCTCACATTAGGGGGTAGGTAAAGTAGGTGGCGGCGGTGTAAGGGGCTCACATTAGGGGGTAGGTAATGTAGGTGGCGGCGGTGTAAGGGGCTCACATTAGGGGGTAGGTAATGTAGGTGGCGGCGGTGTAAGGGGCTCACATTAGGGGGTAGGTAATGTAGATGGCGGCGGGGTAGGGGCTCACATTAGGGGGTTATACATTTAATGTAGGTGGCGGCGGGGCCCGGGAGCGGCGGTTTAGGGGTTAAATACTTTATTAGGGATTGCGGCGGGGGATCGCGGTTGACAGGTAGATAGACATTGCGCATGCGTTAGGTGTTAGGTTTTATTTAGCAGTTCGCGGTTGACAGGTAGATAGACATTGCGCATGCGTTAGGTGTTAGGTTTTATTTTGCAGGTAGTTTAGGGAGTTATGGGGCTCCAATACACAGCGTAAGGCTTACTATGCCTTCAATTTGTGGCGAGGTTAAAATGGAGTAAGATTTCTCAATTTTCGCCACGTAAGTCCTTACGCTGTATATTGGATACCAAACTGCGCTGGTTTGGTATACCCGCCTATGGGCCAAAAACTACGGCCGAAGGCAGAAATATACGAGCGTAACTTCTATGTTACGCCGTATATGTGATACCAAACCAGAGCAAATTTTGCCGTCGCCGGCTTTTGCGGGCGACGCTGCATATCGGATCGAGGCCCAGGTAGGAATTAGGGAGTTGGGGTGTCAGGTGGGAGGGTAATCCCTACACTTCAGTAAATAATACACTAACAGATAATTGATTAACCCTTTGCTACCTGAAATTTTACAAGTGTGGTGAGCAGCTGCAGTTAGCGGCCTTTTTACCAAAAACCAATGGCAAAGCAATGCATGTCAGCTGTTTCTTAACAAAGGTTAAGAAAGCTTTTACAACCATTTATCTTAAAACTGCAGTTGTTGTCTGTAAATAATTTCATTGAGAAACCAAAAGTTTGTGAATAAGTTAAAAAAACATTTTTTATATGATTGCATTTGATGGCCAAATTGTGCATGAAATATACCACAATGAGCCTAGATCAATAACTTGGGTTTTCTTCTTTAGAAATATATTTAGTTTTGGTGGTAAATTTTAAGAAATTGGGCAGTTCTGCTATACCAAATAAGAGTTACCCCTTTGTATCATTTTGGACATAGCTGCATATAAGTTAAAACAATAAAACATATTTACATTGGTCTTAGCTGAATCAGAGGATGCCAGTGAAAAAATATTGACATCATTTTATACAGTTAGAAGTTTTTTTTGTGGAATGTTATAATTAATCTGTATTTATTTATTTATTTATTTGTAATTTTATAATAATGTGTTAATTCTGTAAATAAATAGCAAGTTGAAACTGTCATCAACTGAAAGCAATTTTTAAAATGTTATAGTACTTAAAGTAAAATAAAAAAAACAAAGACTCTATTTCTGTTTAAAAAATGCTAAAAACTCTCTGGTACTTTGGGCAAGTTTTTTTTCTGAAATTCAAAGTAGAGAAAGTATGTGGGAAAGTCAAGTGTACAGAACATAGAGTGCAAAAGGGCAAGTTGTTTATTACAATGGTTTTATTAATTAACCAATTAGGCCACACAATGAATGATAACATCCCTAGGCAGTTGCCTACATTGCTAATTAGAAATGAATCCCCACGTGCACCTGCACTTGATTTGTGAGAGTTATGTAAGATCACAAGTCTTTTTGTCCTGTCAATCATTTCATGGAAAGGTGACTTTCAGTTAACAGTTGCAGGCTTTTTTTTAAATGATTGCACTTTGCAATTTTATACTTTTGCATAAATCAACTTTTTCTTTGTTACATCTAAAAGATGGCATTTCAAAATATATTTAATTCATTTTGTTCTTTTAAAAACTCCTATCCTGAATAAATCCATCTTTTGTTTTGTCATTACTAGAGGTGTCTCTCCCCCAATAAAGTAGCAGCAGAGGGTTTTTACACGGCAGAAGAGGAAATATTGATAAATTTGGTTTGGCTTTAGAGGTGTCTGATACCGCCACCTCTCACACTGTGAGTCATTTTTTGCACTGTGCAATTTAATAAAAGTATTTTAATTGTTTGCACTTTTGAGTCTGTGATTAAAATTAATTATTAAAGAGTGCTGAATTCCCAGTCTTCTTAAGGCAAATTTATTTTAATTTGCCTCCCTCCCTTTCTTTAGAAGGTTCTAAATATATATATATTACTATATATATGCCTGCACCAATTGCCTCATATAGGCTACATGTGTGTTTTTCTTGACAAAAGCTATAAAATATAAAAGTTCAATAACTTTGTAGGGGCCAATTTCCAACTGCATTTTTTTTCCTACACATACATATATATATATATAAAACATGTAAATGTTGCTCTTTTTTTTTTTTTTTTTTTTTTTTTTTTTTTTTTTTTTTTAAACTTTTATTTATAACCAACAATGGGTACAATTATACAAATCACCGGACAATGTGCCACGCAGGACCCAGTGTCACAAAATATAGTAAATAATGGATAGAAAATAAACACAATCATATAAGTGACAGTAGTATATAGTCTATGCTGATACAGTACCTTTCAAGATTTTCTATGAGTTAGATAATTTTCAACTGCAAAAGATACAGTATGTACACATTGTTGGGGTTTTAGTATATTAAAACCATTTGTTTTTTTTAATGTTACTTAGTGTAATCACTTTACACAGTTTTTGTATACACTGTTCTGACATGTTAATACTATGATCACTATTTGTTCACTATTGTCACAAGGTGGTTACCATGACTCCATTTTTGCCTTTTTTTGTACCTAATTGGGGGGAGGGGTTTATTATGTTTGTTTGCTCTATATATTGTATGAGATGCCATTACACTGTGTCTGAGGAAGGGGATACTTTGTCCCCCGAAACGTCACTATTTATTCACAGTAAAAAGTGTGTTTTAAAAAGACCAGCGAGTGCAAGTTTTTGTTACTGTTATTTATCCCCTACTAGACCCCTGGCAGTTAATCTGAGAAGTGAGAGTGCTCTACTGAGTTCTAATATATATACATATATATATATATATATATGGTGAACAGTGTTTGTTCTAATTGCGCTTGCAGAAGAAGTTCCTCATAAGCATGTGAAGGGGAAAACAAAATGAGAAATATCCCAAAATGAGTGATGAATAAATGAGATCAAAATAAATAATAATAAATGCTCACCTGTTGGATCACAGGGACCAGCAATCAGCGACGATTTGATATGAATGGTGTGTGTGGACACCAAACAGTAACACCATATATAATGGAGAAAAGAGTATATACCAGATGTGTAGAATGGTATATATGGTTGGTTAAATAAATAAATGAATAATCAGGACAAAAAGGCAACCGCTGGGCAACAGAGGGACAATGGAGAATATATGTGGGACTCTCCTGTTCTTACCACACTGTAATTGTGGACAGAGGGTAAAAGTGAAGGAAATTCCTATTTGATATGAGCTGATATCCAGGACAAGAAAGAAAATATATATATATATATATATGCAAAAAGCAATATGCAAAACTGAATCATGTGAAAATAGTAGTAAAAAAGTTGTTTAGCCTCTGATGAAGTGAGCTGATACGCTCACGAAACGCGTAAGGCACGTGACGCACGTTCGTGACGTCACATCCGGAATTCCGATTCACTCACGGAGCTTGATCGCTAGCGGCTCCGTGCAGCAACTTATTTTTGATCCACTGTCTTGTAAGTTTGGATCCTACTAGCTCAATAACCCCACTACTATAAAACAGTAAGTTTGCAGCCACCCGCACGCTCCACACGTTTTCAGTGCTGCCTGGCCACTTACTTTTTATTTAATTGTATTTTTTTTTTTTTTTTTTTTTTTTTTTTAAAGAGCTTTATTTAATTCAAATGAGTATACACGTCATAAATTAAATGCACAAAACATACATCAAGAATGGTACATTTGAAATGCATCTTCAGAGCTATTCATTAGTAAGGTCACAATTTTTTAGCTCAATTTATATCTTATTAGAACCCAATTTCTAACATTGTAGACCTCTCTTGGGTCCTTGACAAGATCTTATATGAACAGTATTAGGCACTTATGTAGATAAAGGGAAAACTGGGGGTAAGGGAGGCAAAAAATTATAATAATCCAAACAATGTAAAATAAAGATGTTAAGAAAGTCTCTGACCAGACCATACATCCACAAAACACGTTGACTGCAATTATAAAAGGCAATACATCTTGTTATAAAGATAGTAAGGAACTCAATTTGACTGATCCAACATTTTGAATTAATTGCAACGTGGCTTAAGGAGGGCACGTCACTGACTATGTATAGTGATTGTAACTTAGGGAGGAATAAGGTTAAAACATAAAGATATTCATGGTATGCCAGGGTGTATAGCAATGTAGAGGATATGACACACTATCAGCATCAATTGTTGTATCGTTGTCACTTAAAAAACATGGCGGTGTTGCTGCAATCCTGCTGTATACATTTATAGATCAAGTAAGTTGCTATTGAGTCCGTATAACTGCTATGTTAGATTAGCTTAAACATTAATTCCGATTCCATAAGCAGATAACTAACTGTATACCGGTATATGCCAGAGTGTTATGGGCATTGTTAATGTGCTGTGCATTAAGTTAAGTTTCTCTTAGAGTTAGCTCCCTCGTGGCCACGGCCGCTAGCCACTGAGGGGAAATACATATGATGTGAAACATGCTTCCAGCATTGATGTAATAAATAATAATTAGCCATGTTATGTCCGTGTCCACCAGCCAGCATAATGAACAATTCAAACTGTATGAAAATCTTATAAAACTAACATCAAAGAAAAATGAGGAACAAACCATACTAGAAGCAAGTTTGATAAATCAACTCGTAGCAACTTTGTCCAGTGGGAACATTAAGCTGTCCATAGGAAACATAAGTAATCCAGTGGGGGAGGCATCTGCAGGCTACCCGACCCCTCTCCTCCAAGTGAGTCCAGCACTGTGCAAGCAAAGCACAGACCCATCCAAGGTATTAAAGTGATGTCGCCACCCCAGGTTTCTTGGTAAGTGCTGTGAGAAACACTCGATGGGAATCACTTGCATCTGGACAGGCCGGTCACCAACCCTGTGCAGGAACAGCACTTCCCCGCCATGCTGTGAGCCTCTCTCTGCCTTATATAACGTTACACTCTCCCTTGAGGGCCCGGGCCCAAGACCCTTCAATGGAGGCGCAAACTGGGGATAGGTGATACAGCGCAGCTCCCGCGCTGCTTGTTGACATTATGCCGGTCCGGTAGGCTGGTGAAGTACCCTGTTGGCTGTTCAGTGGTTGTCTTGATGAGTTGCTCCATGACCGTGGGGGTACTTTGTGTTGATTGGGAGCTGCGCTGTATTTGTAAAGTGGTTAGATGCTGTAGAGGTATCATGTCCCTAAAGGATTCTGCTTCTGAAGGTTCTGTCAAGCTGGTAGGCACGAATTGTATTAGGTAATCGTAAGGTGCCCCATCGATCATCTTTTGCAGAAGGCTATCAAGCTTACTGGGAAGCGTGATCAGTTGTTCTCGGTACTCTCCCGCCATGTCCGCCATATTGGGTGTCCTCTAGTTGCGGTAAGCCAAAAAGGTGTTTGCAGGGAGTCTCCTTTATGAAGATAGATGTAATACAATAGTTGAATGCACAGTCCAGTCAAGACCAATAACCTCGGTATTCACCGAGGGGGAAAGCGCCGCCTGTTGTGAGCCGCCGCTCCAGGCCCTTAACGTCCAATCCTAAGCTCAGGTGTCATGTATACTGCTGCCAAGTTGAAAGAGAGCTCTCTTTAGGTTTAGTTATTATCGGCTATATAGATATAGTTGGTCAGCTGTACAGTGGTGCCTATAATCGGCGGATTTAGGGCTACTCGACCAGAGCTCCTGGAAATGCGACCTCACCGGATCGCTGCATGGACACGCCCCCGTAAATGTTGCTCTTTTACGTATGTAACGGGGTTTGGCCTAGGCCCACAATTACCCCTGTGGGTCTTTACCCCAGCTACCTCCATGTGCTCTGCAGGCTGATCCTGAGTCTCCGCTACCTGGGAGTTGGGGTACATGACTGTGGCAGTGCCTCCACCTGACTGGGCATCCAGGGCAAGAATGGGTTTCCCAGACAGGAACATAATAAATAACTACAACACACACAGTAATAACAGTAAAACAGTATGAACATGTATTAAAGGATTATGGCAAATAAAAAATAAGGCAAGAAATACAGTGACTAACTAACACACCAACTCTCTCTAACCAGGCCCAGCACCCTCCCAAACCACCTGCGAACCCACCCTCAGACTTCACCCTAATGGCTGATGGGTACCAGTTGGTGCACAGAAATGTTGGGGCCCTTTAAGGTAATCCACATGCATTTAAACAGTTACAGCTCATAGGAAACTGCAATCCACAGGAAGAGCTGTTTATAAGTTTATGTGATGGACAGAATGCCCTGTCAGTATGACAAGGAGAGAGGATACTTCTTACCACTGACAGGATTCTGCACAGGCTGAAAGAAAACTCCAAGGTCTGCCAGTCATTTACTTTGTCTGCATTCTTCTCCACAGCTCTCTAACAGGGACAGACTGCAGCTGGCAGCAAACACTAAATCAGCAGAGGAATGCTGTTACTTTACAAGATGAAGTCTGCAGCTCTCTCACAGCCAGGCCTCACACACACCTTCACTGCTCTGACATGTCTGCTTCCTCCTGTGTCTTACACTCTTCTTTCAGTTTCACTTGATCACATGACCAACCAGTCTAATAGTTGCCTAGGCAACATCTCCTGCAGATTGTATACAGGTGCAAAAGTTCACAGGAAAATGTTCAACAGGAAGGGCTACATTCTCCCCCTCGTAAAATCCTTGCCTTCCACTGGCAAGGTTCCACCAAGAGGTAATTGAAAAAACAAAACATATAAATAATAATAAATGCACTAACAGTCCTATAAACAAATGTTAACTATCTTACAGTTTATTCTAGTACAGAGGGGTTCCAACATTCATAATGTCTGCAACCGCATACAGAAAATCAACCATTTTAGACTGTACCTGGGGCATATGTACATAACTGGGTTCTCCGACTTGATCGTAAGTAAGAACCCTGGGAGGCTGTCGTATTCTAGTACCCAGTCTCTGTTCTCTCTGAGGAAGTCCAGAATGTGCCTGGGAATCTTCAGCTCTGGCCACTTGGGTGGGGAGATCACCAGATGCTTGAGACCCTGGCTCTCCCATGATACAAGAGTCTCTTTTTGGGGTCCCAGGCACAAAGTTGGGGCTGTTGGGATTCAATGTAGAGGAGGCTAAGGGAGGAGAGGAAGGAAAGTGCTGTGTTTCCTCAGCAGGAGGAGACCACCATTGATCCTCAGCACTAAGAGCTTCTGGAGTCTCTACTGCCTCATTTTCAGGACTCTCCGTTGTGCTTTTCTCCCATTCACTACTACTCCCTTCCTCTTCATCGATATAGGCTATTGGTAGTAGATGGTTCCTATGCCAAGCTTTGATCCGGCCTTCTGGGCCTTTTATATTATACACTGGCAGCCCCTTTAGCTTAGACACAACTTCAAATACGGTATCCTTCCATCTGTCTGCTAATTTGTGTTTCCCAGGTACCCCTAGATTCCGGAGGAGAACCTTATCTCCCGCTTGGACTTCCCGATGCTTCACTTTGGTATCGTATCTTCTTTTGTTGCGTTCCTCCATTTTTGCCGCAGCTTGAGTGGCCAACTCGTAGGCACTGTGAAGGTTTTGTCTGAGGGTCCTCACATACTGGAAGTGAGAGTCTGACTTTGTCCCATCTGGGGACACCCCCAACCGGACATCTATCGGTAGTCTGGCTTCCCTTCCAAACATTAGGAAATAGGGTGAGAATCCTGTAGACTCATGCCTTGTGCAATTATATGCGTGGACCATGGCTTCTACATGCTTACTCCAGGACCGCTTCTCCACTTGTTTCAGAGTCCCGAGCATGTCTAGGAGTGTCCTATTAAAACGCTCAGGCTGGGCATCACCCTCAGGGTGGTAGGGTGTTGTTCTGGACTTGTGAACCTGCAACATATCCAACAGTTCTTTGATCAGCTTACTCTCAAAGTCTCTACCTTGATCAGAATGTATTCGATTGGGCAGACCGTAGTGCATAAAATATTTCTGCCAGAGGACCTTGGCTACGGTCACAGCCTTCTGGTCTTTAGTGGGAAAAGCCTGAGCGTATCTGGTGAAATGGTCTGTTACTACCAGAACATTCCCAATTCCGGTAGTATCATTCTCAATACATAGATAGTCCATGCACACAAGATCCAGGGGTCCTGTACTTCTCAGGTGGCCCATAGGGGCAGCTCTCACAGGCAGAGTCTTTCTCTGAATACATCTTCTGCAGGTCTTCACATAATGTTCAACATGTTCTCTCATGCGAGGCCAATAGAACCGGTCTTGTACCAGGCCATAGGTCTTGTCTACCCCAAGATGCCCATGTTGATCATGGAGGGCTCTTAGGACCATTCCCCGATATCTATGAGGTAACACTAGCTGCTTTCGACCAGGGTGGTCATGGTATTTTATAATTCTATAAAGGATTCCATCTTCTAGATGTAGTTTACTCCATTCTCTCCGGTACAAATCTCTTTGTCCAATGGGAAGGGAGCTCAGTAATTTAGGGTTCTTGGCTCTCATTGCCTTGAGGACTGTCCCTATATACCAGTCCTGTGACTGGGCTTTCTTCTTGTCTTCATTGGTTATGTGAGACCACTGTTGGAGCATTGCAGGAGCACAGAATACCTCTGGTACGGCTTCTGGGGAGTGACATATGGAGTCTATTCCTCTGAGTTCAGAGAACTCATCCTGCCTCTCAGCCACTACATATGTTTGGCACAGGGCTCCTACCCCAGGCACAGGGATTTCTTCCCATTCCTCCTTTTCTTCATGAGGAGGAAGTCCAGGTCTGCGGGACAGAGCATCCGCACTGACATTCTTAGGGCCTGGCTTGTATTTAAGGCTGAAACTATAGTTCGACAATGCTGCCAGCCACCTATGCCCTGTGGCATCCAGCTTTGCTGTTGTTTGAATATAAGTAAGCGGATTGTTATCCGTCCTTACCTCGAATGTTGCTCCATATAAATAGTCATGTAACTTGTCCACAATTGCCCACTTGAGCGCCAAGAATTCTAGCTTATGGACCGGATAGTTTTTCTCTGCACCAGTTAGACTTCTACTTATGTAGGCCACTGGTCTTAACCCTTCCGGGTAGCTCTGATGCAATACGGCCCCTAGGCCTTCCATACTGGCATCAACATGGAGCACATATGGTTTCTCAGGATCTGAATATGCCAATACAGGAGCTTCTGTGAGTCTTTTCTTCAAGATTAAGAAGGCTTCTTCGCATCCTGAGGTCCATTTCTTTCCGAAGGAGTCTTTAGGACTTGGCGCCTTAACACCCTCTATAGCAGAGGTAGTCTTTAACAGGTTGTGTAGCTCTCGAGCAATCTTTGAATAGTCTTTCACAAACCTCCGGTAGTAACCGCAGAATCCAAGAAATGAGCGCAGCTTACTGATGTTATCTGGCCTGGGCCAGTTCATCACCGCTTCAATTTTGGTCGGGTCAGTTGTCACACCTTGTGCGGAAACAATGTGACCTACATATGTAACAGAGTTCTGGGCAAACCGACATTTGTCTATTGATAATTTCAGACCCTCTGCTTGGAGTCGATCCAACACCTTCAGCAATCGCTGTTCGTGCTCTTCTGGTGTCCTTCCAAACACTATGAGGTCATCAAGATAGACTAGGCACTCTTTGGGATTCATATCCCCCACAGTCTTCTCCATCAGCCTTTGAAAGGTGGCGGGAGCTCCAGTGACCCCTTGGGGCATCCTGGTAAACTCGTAGAATCCCAAGGGACAGATGAAAGCTGTCTTTTCCTGATCCTCCTTCTTCATGGGTACCTGATAATACCCAGACCTCAAGTCCAGAACGCTGAACCACTGGCTTCCAGAAAGGGCATCTAGCAGATCTTCTATCCGTGGCAGAGTATATTGATCTGGCACAGTCCTTTTGTTTAAAGTCCGATAGTCCATGCAGAGCCGGACTGTGCCATTCTTTTTCCTAACTACCACTATGGGTGAGGCATATGGACTTCTGGACTCTCTAATAATGCCAGATTCTTCCATCTGTTTGAGTATATCCCGGACATCTTCCACATCTCGAGGGGGTATTCTCCTTGATCTTTCTCTGAAAGGAGCTGGGTCAGAAAGTCTGATAGCATGTGTGGCACTCTTTGCACATCCCACATCCATTTCTTTCCTGGAGAAGACTTTCTCTCGAGTAGCTAATTTGGATCGGAGGCTATCTCTCCACTTTTGTGGTAGAGGAGAATCTTCCAGTTCAAAAACTATAGGTCCTTCATGATCACCTCCCTGTTCTGCCTTTACAGACATTACTGAAGAGACTTGGTCCAACAAGTGACTCACACCAATCTTCTGGTGACGATCAATTCTGATCTCTGTGGGTGTTAAGTTTCTTATCATTATCGGAAAATCTTTACACCAGTGATTCCGCCAGTCTTTCACCTCAGGTATGAGAGTCCACCCCTTTTTTGCATCCTCCTCAGGCAAGGACTCAATGAGGTATTGCCTGGTTCCTCCTGATATTTCATGGTGCATAGATGCTATGGCTCGTAGAGTCTTAGTCTCTCCAGGCCTTACAAATAAAGGTTCTTTCCCCGAGTAGTGGCATGATCCTGGTCTAGCTTGTAGGGCTAGTCGATGGCACTCTTTCCCTAGAACAGGGCTGACTTCCATCAGTCTGGTTAGAGATACATCTCCCACTTCAGTTAGGTAGGCCCTGAACATGTCCTGCACCATTCTTGCGTTGGTACCCAAAATTATTGGGGCGCACATTGTTTTCTTCATGGAGCATACAAGAGCTTCCAATTCCATAGGGCAGATCATTCCTGTGTTTAACTGTGGGATGGTTATTGTCACTCTTATACATCCCTCTACAGGCTGGGCCTGAGATCCCACTCCCCACAACTGCAACTCTCCTGCTGGCTCCAGGGGAATATGTTTTAGATGATGGTCATAGAAGTCTCTATTAATGATGGTGACCTGGGATCCAGTATCTAACAAGGCCGAGGCATGAATATCTTCTATTTGTAACTGTATCAGAGATTTGGGCCCGATCTTGGCCCCCACAGATAACATGGGTGTGGTTTTTTTTCCTCTTTTCCTGAAAGGACTGGTAACTTGAGCCTCCTCCAGCTCAATAGCTAGCACTTCCACTCCTGTATCTGATGAATTAGTGGGACACTCCCGCTTGAAATGTCCTGATTTTCCACACTTAAAACAGTTCCCTTGGGGGGACTGTTCCTCTGGGAATAACCTTCCTGTGGTCTCCCTGCGGTGCTGCCTCCTGGTAGGAGAATAATCTGTTCTTCTTGGCAATGACTTAGACAATAATTCTAATTCAGCTACCTTTTTTTTAAGGACGAACAGTTCCATATCCTCTTTCTCTGCAGCTTTAGAAGAATTTCCTTTTTGTGGAGGAGATGGGGACATTTGGTTCTCCAGTACTTTTGCTTTTCGGATCAGTGTGGAATAGGACAAGACTTGATCATCCAACTTAACTCTTAACATGATCATGACTGGATCATTGCTAAGGCCTCCCTTCTGAATTTGTTTGGATAGTCGAGCATCCAACTCAGATGCAGTGACTGCTCCATTATGAAACAGTTTTCCCAGTGACAATTGTAATCGATTGATATAGTCTGAAGCTTTCTCATGTTCCTTCTGTTTAGTGGCTAGGAACTTAATTAATAGATCATCAGAGTCCTCTGATTTTCCATACGCATCCTGCAAAACTTTCAGGTAATCTTGTGCAGTAGCTTGTTCATTCACTCCCCTAAACAGCCTTATCATATTCGTAGCTGGGAAACGAAGACTCTCCATTATCCGTTGTTTTTTTATGTTATCCGTACAAGACCATTCTTCCAATAATTGTACAGCATTATCCTTCCAGGCCTTAAAGGGTTCCTCCCCGGCAGGAACAGGCTGATTCCCAGAAAACACTTTCAGCTTACGGTAACTGTGGGTATGGGTAGCTGTTACTATGGCTTCTGAAAGTTTTTGCAGTATTTCAGATATGTTACTCTCTCCTGAACTTGTGGCTCTCAATAGGGAATCGCCTGGTTTTGGGGATGTTGGAGATGAGGGAACCACTAGATCTTGGGTCTTAGGGGCAGTTGTCCCTTGCACACTGGAAAAGTAGACATTTCGTTTGGGGATGGCCCCAGTCTCTACAGGGGTAACCGGTAATCTCCTGGCGGGTTTCTCTGACAAAGGGGACAGAATCTGGGAATAACTTGATACATTAAAGTCTCTTTGGCCTATACTGGAGGGTTGCTGCAGTGTAACCCCTTCCTCCTTATCAGGGAGAGCATACACTAAGCGACATCCTTCAGGAGCTGCTTCAAGAAGGTATAGACATGTAGGCCTATGACGGCCTCTCAAATCTGCATGGGAATATACTAACATGTAAGTTTGACCGTATGAATCATGCAGGATATCTCTGATGGTAGCCATCTCTATTCCCAGTACAATCTCTACGCACTTGGTGATATGTTTTATTTCACTATAGGGAGGTACCTGGCATATCATCACTGCATGATGCAATGGTACCTTCTGTTGCTGGGCCCAATCTGTTACAAATGGGAGTGTGGGCCGGGGAATTAACGTATCCTTACTGGGTGTACCCCAATTTATCTCAGCAGTGCCTCCAAATGTAACGGGGTTTGGCCTAGGCCCACAATTACCCCTGTGGGTCTTTACCCCAGCTACCTCCATGTGCTCTGCAGGCTGATCCTGAGTCTCCGCTACCTGGGAGTTGGGGTACATGACTGTGGCAGTGCCTCCACCTGACTGGGCATCCAGGGCAAGAATGGGTTTCCCAGACAGGAACATAATAAATAACTACAACACACACAGTAATAACAGTAAAACAGTATGAACATGTATTAAAGGATTATGGCAAATAAAAAATAAGGCAAGAAATACAGTGACTAACTAACACACCAACTCTCTCTAACCAGGCCCAGCACCCTCCCAAACCACCTGCGAACCCACCCTCAGACTTCACCCTAATGGCTGATGGGTACCAGTTGGTGCACAGAAATGTTGGGGCCCTTTAAGGTAATCCACATGCATTTAAACAGTTACAGCTCATAGGAAACTGCAATCCACAGGAAGAGCTGTTTATAAGTTTATGTGATGGACAGAATGCCCTGTCAGTATGACAAGGAGAGAGGATACTTCTTACCACTGACAGGATTCTGCACAGGCTGAAAGAAAACTCCAAGGTCTGCCAGTCATTTACTTTGTCTGCATTCTTCTCCACAGCTCTCTAACAGGGACAGACTGCAGCTGGCAGCAAACACTAAATCAGCAGAGGAATGCTGTTACTTTACAAGATGAAGTCTGCAGCTCTCTCACAGCCAGGCCTCACACACACCTTCACTGCTCTGACATGTCTGCTTCCTCCTGTGTCTTACACTCTTCTTTCAGTTTCACTTGATCACATGACCAACCAGTCTAATAGTTGCCTAGGCAACATCTCCTGCAGATTGTATACAGGTGCAAAAGTTCACAGGAAAATGTTCAACAGGAAGGGCTACACGTACATGGTAGAGCACTGAGTAAATTATTCCTTTAATGTAACACCTCTGCATAACATGTTGGCACTTAATACATAATTGGTAAAATTAATAATATTAATAATAATAACTGCCACTGTTCCAGCACCCCAGGCACAACGAAACTGAAACTGCAGCTGTCCCAAACACCCCCATGCTGTCCACATAGCTGCCTCTGGCCAGTCAGCTCCCATATAACTCTGTCATGTTTAACCTCTTAAGGACATATGACGGAAATTTTCCGTCATAAAACAATTGAGCAAACTGAAAGCTGTGTCCTTAAAGGGTTAAAACCTAATCTCTATTGCCATGAACCATCCCAACATAAATAATTGTCCCAACCCCAGAATACACACAGTTCTTTAAATGTCCAATGTTTAATGTTAGCAGTGCCAATTACATCACGCAACATGTCATCTGCAGCAAGAATACACATGCATCTGATATATGAACAGAGCCAAAGCAGGTTTTTTTGTTAATAATTTTACTTCTAGTGGATACTTTTTCATTTATTTTTTCATAGAACTATTCTAAAAGGAGTCATTAAGTTCATCAGGAAGAACATTCTCACTTATGTGTGCAAAGGCCCTATATGTAAACATATAAAACAGAGATCATCTTGCTCCTTTTTATAAAGAAACTGTGGCAGTGCTCTCTGTATGAGTTACACATGTTGTAGAGTGTGCAGGGAGGGACATGTATTGTGCTGTTCATCAGCAATATTCATGTGATGTCCAGAGGACCAATACATGTTTCCCCCCTTGCTTACCCTGCAGCATGTGTAACTCAAAAGTGTCCAGGAAAACATGGCCGAGGTGGCAACCCTAACTCTGGCATCCAAAATGTTAAAGGGCCACTAAACCCAAAGTCTTTCTTTCGTGATTCAGATAGAGAATAGAAATTTAAACAACATTACAATTTACTTCTATTATTTATTTTGCTTAATTTTTTAGATATCCTTAGTTGAAGAAAAAGCCATGCACATGGGTGAGCCAATCACACGAGGATTCAATGTTCAGCAACCAATCAGCAGCTACTGAGCATATCTAGATATGCTTTTCTGCAAAGAATATCAAGAGAATAAAACAAATTAGATAATATAAGTAAATTAGAAAGCTGATTAAAATTGCATTCTCTTTCTAAATCATGAAAGAAAAAATGTGGGTTTCATGACCCTTTAAATAGTTGTCAAAAAAGCATGTTCTCCAGTAAGCACAGTTTCTAGTCTTAAACTTTGAGAAGCAATAGAGAACAATAGCAAATCAATATTTTTGTAGAATGTATGAATATTCTTCAATATAAACATAATTCTAGAAAATGAATAACATTTAAGATATGTGGAAAAGACTAAAAAAGCTACCCTATCCTCGCAACTGAGAGAATCTCAGGTTCGCATGCTGAACCAAGACTATCTTACTCCTAAACGTATCTCACATTGGAACTCGTCGATTGATAATCATTGTATTAAATGCTTAACTCATGCCCCAGATTTATACCATTATTTTCATGACTGTCCTCGCATCAAGAATTTCTGGGGCAGATTACAATACTGGCTATTAACAACCTTTAAGCTCAAACTGACTATTGGATTAGAGATGATTTGTTTCTTAAATTGGGATAGTAGTCTTAATAGACTCTGTCCTATTTTACCTCTAATCTTCCTACTAGCCAGAAGCTGTGTTCTGTCCCTGTGGATAGAGAGGAAATGCCCTATGGTAAAACATCTTATTCATAAATTGTGGATACATCTACTCATTGAGCAATTCAGCACAACTCAACGTACATCGACGTTTCTTAAAAAATGGGAATGCTATATAAAAACTCTAGACATACAAAAGCAAAAACAGATACTGCTCCCCTTTTTACAAACAGAATACTTGCTAAATGCCCATCTGAGAGGTGAATGGTCTTCAGTGTATAGAGATCAGGATTGAATGGGATAGTTTTTATATAGACTAGATCAGCGGGGGGGCGGGGGTGCTGAGGAGAGGAAAATCTGTATTTTTCTTTTCTTTTTTTTTTTTTTCCTGACAACAGAAACACTATTGGACAGGATAGTCCAATGTAAGAAAAAAGAAACAACTTAACCAATTAGTAATACAAATCTGAGAGGGCTTGGGGGGAGGGGGGACGAAATAGAGGGGGAAAAATAAATAAAACTGTTTATCACTTTGAATGTATCAAAACCCAAAGAAATGGGTCTATCTGTATCGCTAACTTTGCTCAATAAAAAGAAAGTAAAAAAAAAAACATTTAAGAAATGTGTTCTAGCAAAAAGTGACACTTTTAGGTATTAGTGGTTTTCTACAATGTAAGATATTGGTGTAGGAGATGTAAAATGTTTCTCCCATTTCTACAATAAATGACTCCTGCTATTTCTGTTCAGAATGTTCTGATTTAAATAGAATGCATTTATCGTGTTTCTTTTTTTTCCTAATGACAGCACTACTGGTTGTCATGGAAACCTATCCTGGGACCACTGCAGTTTTTCCCTAATGGAGACTTCTTGATGCCTCAGAAAAATGTCTCAGTGGAGGTTCACTTCACTCTTAAAATAATTAATCCTAAATTAAACAGCATACTTTTTGACAACTCCTATGGAGAGGCAAATTATATGTATTATTTCCTTTTTTTTTTATAAACTAAAAAGTTGCAAGCATCATTTTAAAGCTTGACAATTTAATTACATAAAACAACTTCCATTCATGAACAACTCATATATTAACACATATTGATTTTGCACAATATATATTATATCAAATTATACAACATATTTGGTATATTATTCTCTTGCATAAAGAGCTGCAGAGTGGTTGTCACTGGGAAATCTTTCCTACACACCTGGGTCATGTTTTTTGGTTAGCTTGCTATCAAATCACTCTCCTTTTACACTATGGGGTCAATTTATCAAGCTCCGTACAGAGCTTGATGCCCTGTGTTTCTAAAGACCGCTGGTCCATAATCTGTCCGTCTGCTCTGAGGTGGCGGACAGAAATTGACACCCCCTGCTAGTGGCCGATTGGCCGGAAATCTGCACTATGTGCAGAATTATATAACATTATTTTGTGGGTTTACTGGCCCTTTAAGGTCATAAAGTATTTCCTTGTAAATTTTAATTCCCAAACTGCATACCATTTAGTAACCCTCCTTTGAATGTTTTCTAGTGAATAATCAAGTCACACTTGGAGGCCTGTTTTGAGCGTCTCCATCAGATCACACTATGGATAATCATGCTAACATTGTGTAGGAGAGTCATAGATGAAATTGGATTGTAGGTGCCTATATAACAATAATGTCATATAATTCTGAATAAATATTACCGTTGTATAGCTTACTTCTTAGTTTCTCAACCTGTGGTTACCTGGGGGTACTTAGGGCATTGGCAAGGGGAACTCCGTGGTTTGGCCTTCGTTATTTTTTTCTGATGTAGCTATTGCAAACATTACAATAAATGACTCCTGCTATTTCTGTTCAGAATGTTCTGATTTAAATAGAATGTATTTATTGCAAACATTACATAATCAAAGAAAAGCTGTGTTTCTCATTTCTACCCTTGGCCTTGAGCACTCGTAACAGGGCAGAGACTGAGTATTCCCTGCCTAAGTTGGACCACTGCTAAATCACTGATTCACCTCAAATTGGTAAAACAGATTCTGGCTTGAGACATACACAGATGAATGTGCCACTGTAAAATAGGTAGAGTGCATCATACTGAAGTGTGCCACAGTAAAATAGGTAGAGTGCATCATACTGAAGTGTGCCACTGTAAAATAACTAGAGTGCATCATACTGAAGTGTGCCACAGTAAAATAGGTAGAGTGCATCATACTGAAGTGTGCCACAGTAAAATAGGTAGAGTGCATCATACTGAAGTGTGCCACAGTAAAATAGGTAGAGTGCATCATACTGAAGTGTGCCACTGTAAAATAGGTAGAGTGCATCATACTGAAGTGTGCCACAGTAAAATAGGTAGAGTGCATCATACTGAAGTTTGCCACAGTAAAATAGGTAGAGTGCATCATACTGAAGTGTGCCACAGTAAAATAGGTAGAGTGCATCATACTGAAGTGTGACACAGTAAAATAGGTAGCGTGCATCATACTGAAGTGTGCCACAGTAAAATAGGTAGAGTGCATCATACTGAAGTGTGACACAGTAAAATAGGTAGCGTGCATCATACTGAAGTGTGACACAGTAAAATAGGTAGCATGCATCATACTGAAGTGTGACACAGTAAAATAGGTAGAGTGCATCATACTGAAGTGTGCCACAGTAAAATAGGTAGCGTGCATCATACTGAAGTGTGACACAGTAAAATAGGTAGCGTGCATCATACTGAAGTGTGACACAGTAAAATAGGTAGAGTGCATCATACTGAAGTGTGCCACAGTAAAATAGGTAGAGTGCATCATACTGAAGTGTGCCACAGTAAAATAGGTAGAGTGCATCATACTGAAGTGTGACACAGTAAAATAGGTAGCGTGCATCATACTGAAGTGTGACACAGTAAAATAGGTAGAGTGCATCATACTGAAGTGTGCCACAGTAAAATAGGTAGAGTGCATCATACTGAAGTGTGACACAGTAAAATAGTTAGAGTGCATCATACTGAAGTGTGCCACAGTAAAATAGGTAGAGTGCATCATACTGAAGTGTGCTACAGTAAAATAGGTAGAGTGCATCATACTGAAGTGTGCCACAGTAAAATAGGTAGAGTGCATCATACTGAAGTGTGCCACTGTAAAATAGGTAGAATGCATCATACTGAAGTGTGCCACAGTAAAATAGGCAGAGTGCATCATACTGAAGTGTGCCACAGTAAAATAGGTAGAGTGCATCATACTGAAGTGTGCCACAGTAAAATAGGTATAGTGCATCATACTGAAGTGTGCCACAGTAAAATAGGTAGAGTGCATCATACTGAAGTGTGCCACTGTAAAATAGGTAGAAGTGTGCCTCAGTAAAATAGGTAGAGTGCATCATACTGAAATGTGCCTCAGTAAAATAGGTAGAGTGCATCATACTGAAGTGTGCCTCAGTAAAATAGGTAGAGTGCATCATACTGAAGTTTGCCACAGTAAAATAGGTAGAGTGCATCATACTGAAGTGTCCCACAGTAAAATAGGTAGAGTGCATCATACTGAAGTGTGACACAGTAAAATAGGTAGAGGGCATCATACTGAAGTGTACCACAGTAAAATAGGTAGAGTGCATCATACTGAAGTGTACCACAGTAAAATAGGTAGAGTGCATCATACTGAAGTGTACCACAGTAAAATAGGTAGAGTGCATCATACTGAAGTGTGACACAGTAAAATAGGTAGAGTGCATCATACTGAAGTGTACCACAGTAAAATAGGTAGAGTGCATCATACTGAAGTGTGACAGAGTAAAATAGGTAGAGTGCATCATACTGAAGTGTGCCACAGTAAAACGAGACAGATAAACTGTGTATGAAATGGTAATTAAAGATATAAAGATGGTACCATAAATATAATATACCTCATCATGCAGAAAATAGTTTATTTTACTTTTTTTTTTTAATATAAGAAGCACATTAATTGCATATAATTATTGATATCAATCCATTATATACCTGTGTTTTATGTGTTTATTATTCTCTTGTTGTAATATTGCACAGGTTGAGAAACTAGGAAGTAAGCTATACAACGGTAATATTTATTCAGAATTATATGACAATATTGTTATGTAGGCACCCACAATCCAATTTCATCCATGACTCTCCTTCACAAATAGTGTGATCTGATGGAGACGCTCAAAACAGGTCTCCAAGTGTGGCTTGATTAGTCACTAGAAAACATTCAAAGGAGGGTTACTAAATGGTATGCAGTTTGGGAATTAAAATTTACAAGGAAATACTTTATGACCTTAAAGGGCCAGAAAACCCATAAAATAATGTTATATAATTCTACACATAGTGCAGAATTATATAACATCAGCTTGGCGCAAACTTTGTACCTTAAAAAATCTTTTATGGTACATAGTTTGTGCTAAGCTGATTTTATATAATTCTGCACTGTGTAGAATTATATAACATTATTTTGTGGGTTTACTGGCCCTTTCATGTATATTGCTCAGAGGTGAAAAGGTACTCTCCTTAGCAGCAGCTCCACATCTGGTGTGCATGAGTCCCTAACCATAAATCCTACATTGGGAGGTAGAGGCCCAAATTTGTTTCGGAATATGACGGAGTCCCCCGGATGACTCCGCCCCATAAGATGTTAGCCAAGGGAGTTAGGTTGACTTTCTGACCTGCCTACCTGCGAGGAGAAGGCACCCTAGGCTCGGACCTAGTGACGTTGCCTTTCCTCCAGCCTTACCAATCACTCCACCCCAAGGCTTCAAAATTAGGCTGCTACCTCTCACCGCTAGAGCAACCTATTACTCCTGCCCTTAAGGGGCCCAGCTCTTGACAGCCGAAAGAGCCGAATAAGAGACTGGTGGAGGCCCAAACATTACAAACATGGGCTTACCCAAGGCTAGCTCAACTAAACCTACCCCTGCCGTGTGAACTATAGACGAAACACAGCCGCTGCTCATGCTGCCCCAATATCTCTTTTCTAGGGAAGGGAGGGTGGGCAACTCCAACTTCTGGAAGAAACACCGGAGGAAAGAGGCAGAACTCTCCAGAACAACTGCTCTTAAACCCCAAGGTGAGTCACTCACCTTAAACTTCAACATTGTTGCAACTCCATCATTCCTTCACATTCCCATTCCTGCCAAGCTACAGCCCTTAATACGTTCCATTCCCACTAGGGGTCACTACACTATCATAATATTAAAAGCACTTTTTGCCCATACAAATGCCCCTTTAGGGGTAATGGGTAGTTTAGGATTTTTTAGTGTTAGTTTTTTTTATTTTGGGCGGGCTTTGGTGGGTGGGGGGTTTTATTGTTAGAGGGGGGACTTAGAATTTTTTAAGGAAAAGAGCTGTTTAACTTAGGGCAATGCCCTACAAAAGGCCCTTTTAAGCTGTTTAACTTAGGGCAATGCCCTACAAAAGGCCCTTTTAAGCTGTTTAGTGCAGAATTATATAACATTATCTTAGCGCCAGGTTTCAAAAGTAAATTGTTAGATAGATATTTAGCAAAGAAAACAGAACGCCGCTCCTGGCTCTACTGAGCATGTCTGTTTTCTTTTGCTAAGCGCATCGCGGGCATGCTGTCTAGTCAAAGCGTGCCCGATCGCGCTATTAAAGTCAATGTAGCTCGCTCTCGGTCTGGTATCGGGAGCGAGCTACATTGAGTTTAATAGCGCGATCGGGCTGGCTGTGATTAGACAGCGTGCCCAGATGCGCTTAGGAGAAGAAAACAGATCCACTCAGTAGAGCCAGGAGCGGCGTTCTGTTTTCTTTGCTAAATATCTATCTAACAATTTGCTTTAGAAACCTGCTGCTAAGATAATGTTATATAATTCTGCACTATGTGTAGAATTATATAACATTATTTGCTTGGTTTACTGGCCATTTAATTTTTTTATTTTTGATAAGTTAGTTTATTATTTTATGTAATGTTAGACTTTTTTTTATTTTTTGTAATCTTAGATTAGTTTAATTTTAGATTAGTTTAATCTTAGATTTTTTTATTTTAAAGTAATGTTAGCTTTTTTATTTTAATTGTAATTTAGTATTTTTTAATTTAGGTAATTGGGTTTAATTTAGGGGGTGTTAAGTTAGGGGGCTTAATAATTTAATTAGTTTTATTGCGTTGTGGGGTTTTTGGCGGATTAGGGGTTAATAGATTTATTAGGATTATTGCGTTGTGTGGGTTTGGTGGATTAGGGGTTAATAGTTTTATTAGGTTTAGTGCGTTGTGAGTTAATGGCGAATTAGGGGTTAATATACTTTATTAGGTTTATTGCGATGTGGGTTAATGGTGGATTAGGGGTTAATATACTTAATTAGGTTTATTGTGATGTGGGTTAATGGTGAATTAGGGGTTAATATACTTTATTAGGTTTATTGTGATGTGGGTTAATGGCGGATTAGGGGTTAATATACTTTATTAGGTTTATTGTGATGTGGGTTAATGGCGGATTAGGGGTTAATATACTTTATTAGTTATTGCGGTGGTGGATTGCGGTTGACAGGTAGATAGATATTGCGCATGCGTTAGGTGTTAGTTATTTTCAGGAGGTAGATAGATATTGCGCATGCGTCAGGCAGTTACGGGAGTTCCGGTGCTCACATACTCAGTGCCTGCCTATGTGTGGCGAGGTGAAAATGGAGTAAAATGTCTCCATTTTCGCCGCGTAAGTCCTTGCGCTGAATATGTGATACCGATTTGCAACGGGTAAAATATACATTCCGCATTTATGTGCGGCGCTGTATATGTAATACCAAGACCGCATAAAAACACTACATATGTAGGGTTGCCACCTACTCTGGTATCACTGGGACAGCCCCGGAATCAGGAGGAATGTCCCGTGTTCCAGGTCATCCTCTAAATGTCCCTGAGTCAGACTCCTCCTACAGCCACCTGGCCTGTATCTTTCCAGTAAAACTATTGTGATCGAGCATAAAAAAGTTTACATGTGCGCCGCGTCTCTTTTACACACTGCACTACAGGCCTGTGGACGCCCGAGTGGTGTGTGGTGCGTGCTGCTGATGTTGCTTGTAGCGCATCATCTGACAGGAAGTGTTCCTGTACTTCTCCAGTTTGAGCTTTTGCACCGCAGATTGCGTGTGAATTATGTGTAGGAGCTGTGTGCAGGAGTATCCTGAGGGGTGAGAGTGGGGCAAGCTGCGAGCGTGCTGTGGCGTTGTCATACTGTTCTAAACTCACCACAAAGCGGCTATGTATGCCACTTTGTATTTAAAGTGAACTACTACTGATTGTGCTCAAGGGCAGCGCATTCCTCTCCTTTTGTATAACTCAATTATTGCACCTACAACTGTAATGTACCCCAATATTGTACTTGTCTGTGTATTTAATGCATCCCTGTAATGTTCCATTATTTCTTGTATAGCGCTGCGTAATCTGCCAGCGCTTTATAAATACCTGATAATAATAATAATAAGCATAACATGCATTCAGCTCAGTTGTAGCTTAACACACAAGTCCAGTGTAGATTGATTAATGTATTCCTACATTATTTTTCTTTTATATTTAAAAAAATTATGGCCTTATCAGGATATCTTTAACATTTATATTTTAACACATTGATGAGGGTTTTCTGCCATATAAAGGATGCATGTGTGTTTGGATGGTTCGTTGAGCTACAGCACACTACAGTGGAGTGGAGGATTAGTCAGCGTAGAGAGAGAGACGCAAACAGAGAAGTTAGTTAGGTCGCATTGTTGGTTGATTAAGCTTGTACACTTACACATATTTTTACATATTGCACACATTTTGCATACATGCATACACAAAATACACAACATTTTTTTTTCCAACACCTCACACATTTTATTTCAATTTTACAGTGTGATAGGCTGAGTGTTTGGTTGTGATTGTGTGTGATTGAACTGGGGGTGAGTGTGAGTGTGTGTAGTGTGAGGATGGCAGAGAGAGGTAGGGCGGAGGGGAGAGGAGTGGCAGGGAGAGGAGCATTGTAGAGGACAGGAGGACTGTGGGGTCCCCGTCAGGGAGTAAGTGGAGTGGGGAGAGGGAGAGCTAGAAGGGATGATGGGAGGGGAGATGCCCGAGAGCCCCAGAGACCAGGCACATCTAGAAGAGGGACAGAGGGTGCACATGGGGACAGAAGGGGGGAGGAGGGAGAGGATAGGGAGGAACCCACACCAGGGACATCACAGGGAGCAAGCCAGGTGTCCACGGAGGATGAGAGGATGAGATGTCCAAACTTCTCATTCAATGAAAATGTTGCCCTAGTCCAGGCCATCATGGACAATTACAGTGCCCTCTTTGGCCAGGAGAAGGGCAAAGGCAGTGCCAAAAGGCGTAAAACAGCATGGCTGGCGGTAGAGGATGCCGTTAACAGTGTGGCCCCGCAGAGGAGGACTGTTGAGGGCCTTAAAAAGCGGTGGAATGACTGCAAGAGGCGGGTGAAGGAAAAGATGGGGCAGGAAGCTATACACCAGAGGGGAACAGGCAGTGGTCCACCCCTGGACACAGAATATAACACCTGGCAGGAGATGATATGCAGGTCCCTGAGTATCACAGCAGTCCATGGACTTTCAGGGGCTCGTGACTCAGGGCTGCAATCACAGCACATCATGCTGGTGAGTAACATCCCACACACCAGTATTATATGTATTTGAGATATAACATCCTTTAATGTCACACATTCATGTACACAATGAGGAGCATGGTATTTGGCCTACTAACAAAAACATCTACAATTATATTTGACATTAATGCTACTTAACACAATGTAATTCATGATATGAGGTGGAATAGTGCAATACTAACATGTCTCAGAGTAACACAGGCCACAAGCCACATGTAGAGTTTTCAGTAAATGGACACTATAGTCATCACAATACTTTTAGCTCAAGAAAGCAGGTTTTGTGCCTACTTCAGGCTAAAGTAAATTGTGTGACCATAGTGTCACTTAAAGAACACATTTTTTCCATCATTGACATGTACACATAACTATTTTATGAAACACATACCTGTATAATGCTTATATTAAAATCCCTCATATCACAAATCACAATGTGCACATGCATGTTATAGAGTTTGACATGAGAATCAGTATAGGCCTTAGCATGTGTCAATGTACATTGTATGCCCACATGGACATATATATGACTGTACTAATCCCTCTCATCATTTGACTCCTCCACAGAACCTCCTGTCACAAGGATGCAAACAGGCATGCCGCCACCTCCACCACCACCACCAGTCACAGGCATGCAGCCACCACCACCAGTCACAAGCATGCAGCCACCACCACCAGTCTTCAGGCAACCACATGGACAGTATGCTCCCAGGCATGAGCAGGGTTGGATGGCTTCAGTTGAGGACTCGGAAGTGATGCCACCACCATTGACATATGACCCCTGGCAAGATTCCTGGCCAGAGGAATATTCTTCTTTTGGCTTTGAGGGGGAGCCAAGACAGGCACAAAGGGTCCATGTATTTACACCACCCCCCAACACAATCTCAGGGCAGTCATGGCTTTTACACACAGAGTATGTCACAAGAAGTGCCAACTGGACAGGCTGAGTTGTCACACACTGGTCATCAGTGGGACTATCAATCCACCCTGAGAGCTCCCCCATCCTCATCACTTGGGAGAGCTCCACCATCCTCATCACTTGGGAGAGCTCCACCATCCTCATCACTTGGGAGAGCTCCACCATCTGCATATGTAAATATAGCTGAAACTGTCCCACAAGCACCAGCAGATGCAGCTGACAATGTCCCACAAGCACCAGCAGATGCAGCTGAAACTGTCCCACAAGAACCAGCAGACGCAGCTGAAAATGTCCCACAAGCACCAGCAGATGCAGCTGAAACTGTCCACAAGAACCAGCAGATGCAGCTGAAACTGTCCAACAAGAACCAGTAGATGCAGCTGAACCTGCACCTCAAGCACCTAGAAGCCCTGCTGCTCAAGAGCCTGTGGATGCATTGTATTCTCCCCTGGGTGAGGAATACATTGCACTCCAGAGGAGGCTCATAACAAGTTCCGAGAGCAGACAAAGAGGCCAAGAGCGGTTCCACAGGAGCCAAGATAGGTTCTTCAGGAGCCAAGACAGGTTACACAAATGTAGCATAGAGCTGCAGAGGGACATGGCAGCATCATTAAGTGGAAGTGTTCAAAACCAGTCTCAGATGATGTGAATTCTGTCTGATATGCAGATGCAGATGGACAATAGATGGCGAGAACAAAATCAACTCTTTGGTGTGTTGGTTGAGCACTTTACACACCAGCAGGACACTGCCTCCAGCCTATCATCTGTGGCCAGCACACCAACAGAAACATCTGAATCCTCTGAAACCAGGAGAACAAGGAAATCCACTACAGTCACCTCAGCTCCCTCATCCAAGAAGCCTAAAAAGAAATAAATATTGTTATAGTTCATCATAATTCTTGTCCTCTGTTATTTACCATATAATTGTCATCCACATCCATGTGAGGTGTGTTTTAGTACAGTAATATTGTTAGAACATATAATAAGACCTGTGTGGAAATGTCCACAAAAAGGTAATATTATCATGTTTATGACATATTCATGTTCTATAAACCACATCACATAGTTGTGTATGAAGGGTACATATAGTAATATTCACTTATAAGATGTAAATCAAGGTTTCTCACATCCAATAGAAATTGACACATGGGCAGGGATAGGCACGAGCCAAGGCGGACATTTTCTAAAGTAAAGACCTTTAGTGAAGGACACCAAGGTACATTTACAATTAAAACTATTATTTTATAGTGCTAAATTTTATTATACTGATGCAGATACCACTGATCCTATAACCAGCCATTGTCTGGCTATACACATATGCCAGTGTCACTTCTGTGTCTTTGTATACAGCTGGGTGTTATTATACAGATGCAGATACACATCCAGTATTTCACTTAGGCTTTATTTATTCCATAACTTATCACCCAATATTGCTAGCAGTCTCTTGACAAGCCACTAATTTTATTCACACTAAATATTTTCCCTTTCCTATTATTTAATCAGAAAGAAAAGATATACTAAGGTTATGAATCACAACCTTACTATATATTTTCTTTCTATTTAAATACTACTTATAATAAACCTCAGGTGCTGGTTAAAGTGCTTTACCTTTGCATATAAAGCCCCAGGGACACAGTGGCAGCTTGCTTCTTGAATCTTCCCTCTCTCTCTGTCTCACTCAGAGTCATTTTCTGGTACTAAGCGGCATCATGTGGGAGTGGCCACAACCCTGCGAAACGTGGCGCTGCGTGTGTTAAGGAGGAGTCAGGACCAGTATTCATCTGTCTTACTCCTCCTTCCCCACAGCAAAATGGGCGGCGGACACTGCAAGGGCCAGTCACGGACACCTTGCCTATCCCTGCACATGGGTATACAGGGAGTGCAGAATTATTAGGCAAGTTGTATTTTTGAGAATTAATTTTATTATTGAACAACAACCATGTTCTCAATGAACCCAAAAAACTCAATAATATCAAAGCTGAATAGTTTTGGAAGTAGTTTTTAGTTTGTTTTTAGTTATAGCTATTTTAGGGGGATATCTGTGTGTGCAGGTGACTATTACTGTGCATAATTATTAGGCAACTTAACAAAAAACAAATATATACCCATTTCAATTATTTATTTTTACCAGTGAAACCAATATAACATCTCAACATTCACAAATATACATTTCTGACATTCAAAAACAAAACAAAAACAAATCAGTGACCAATATAGCCACCTTTCTTTGCAAGGACACTCAAAAGCCTGCCATCCATGGATTCTGTCAGTGTTTTGATCTGTTCACCATCAACATTGCGTGCAGCAGCAACCACAGCCTCCCAGACACTGTTCAGAGAGGTGTACTGTTTTCCCTCCTTGTAAATCTCACATTTGATGATGGACCACAGGTTCTCAAGGGGGTTCAGATCAGGTGAACAAGGAGGCCATGTCATTAGATTTTCTTCTTTTATACCCTTTCTTGCCAGCCACGCTGTGGAGTACTTGGACGCGTGTGATGGAGCATTGTCCTGCATGAAAATCATGTTTTTCTTGAAGGATGCAGACTTCTTCCTGTACCACTGCTTGAAGAAGGTGTCTTCCAGAAACTGGCAGTAGGACTGGGAGTTGAGCTTGACTCCATCCTCAACCCGAAAAGGCCCCACAAGCTCATCTTTGATGATACCAGCCCAAACCAGTACTCCACCTCCACCTTGCTGGCATCTGAGTCGGACTGGAGCTCTCTGCCCTTTACCAATCCAGCCACGGGCCCATCCATCTGGCCCATCAAGACTCACTCTCATTTCATCAGTCCATAAAACCTTAGAAAAATCAGTCTTGAGATATTTCTTGGCCCAGTCTTGACGTTTCAGCTTGTTTGTCTTGTTCAGTGGTGGTCGTCTTTCAGCCTTTCTTACCTTGGCCATGTCTCTGAGTATTGCACACCTTGTGCTTTTGGGCACTCCAGTGATGTTGCAGCTCTGAAATGTGGCCAAACTGGTGGCAAGTGGCATCTTGGCAGCTGCACGCTTGACTTTTCTCAGTTCATGGGCAGTTATTTTGCGCCTTGGTTTTTCCACACGCTTCTTGCGACCCTGTTGACTATTTTGAATGAAACGCTTGATTGTTCGATGATCACGCTTCAGAAGCTTTGCAATTTTAAGAGTGCTGCATCCCTCTGCAAGATATCTCACTATTTTTTACTTTTCTGAGCCTGTCAAGTCCTTCTTTTGACCCATTTTGCCAAAGGAAAGGAAGTTGCCTAATAATTATGCACACCTGATATAGGGTGTTGATGTCATTAGACCACACTCCTTCTCATTACAGAGATGCACATCACCTAATATGCTTAATTGGTAGTAGGCTTTCGAGCCTATACAGCTTGGAGTAAGACAACATGCATAAAGAGGATGATGTGGTCAAAATACTCATTTGCCTAATAATTCTGCACTCCCTGTATATATATATAAATAATAATGTATATACAGAAGGTGTGAACATAAGGTATAAACATCCATTTTCATTCTTCTTAATGATAGTCAATAAATCAGTGACCTAAACATGAATTAAACAAATTAGATATTTTCAGTAATTAGGGTGGTTAAGGGAAGGGGGGTGGGATGTAGTAGTTTTACTTACATGCAGTGGAAATCCGCAGTATGTAATTCTATGACCAGCTGCAGCAGGGGCAGCAGCAGGGGCAGCACCAGCAGCGTGAGGAGCAGGGACGGCTACAGCACTATGACCAGGGACCTCAGCAGCAACTATAGAATCAGCATGTATAGACAGAACAACAGGGGCTTGTAGGGCTTCCAGCACCCCTTGTGCCCCATGATGCACCCCTTGTGCCCCATGATGCTGCCTCTCTATGGAAAGCAGGGGAAACATGGTGGCTAATGAGGATGTGCATTGGCGGGTTTTTTAGGCTTCCTGTTGAGAGGTTGTGCTGTTTGTGATTGGTTTGACACACTTGCAGGGGCAGGACTAATAAATGCTTAGAAGTGGTTTAACTGTTTGAGATAAAGCGGCTGATATGTATGTGATTGAGCATGCGTTTGTTAGGCCTTCAAAGAGTTACGTTGGTTTTTAAGTCAGTGCAAGGGTTGCTGCGCCTGCAATTTGTGGCGAGATGAGAATGGAGTAGATTTTCTGAATTCTGCACGGTAAGTCCTTACGCTGTATATTGGATACCAAATTGCGCGTCTGTTCTATGGGTAAAAAAAATATGGACGAAGGGTGAAAAAAAATTGCGTAACTTGTATGCTACGCCGTATATGTAATACCAAAATTGTGCAAAATCTGGCGTCGCCGGCTTTTGCGGGCGACGCTCTATATGTAATGGAGGCCAAAGTCAAGAGAAAGTCAGTGAGAGATTATTATTTAGAAAAGAAAAATATTCATACAAAATCTGTAAAATGTAATAATTTTTTTATTTGTGAGGAGGGGATACATCATTGTATTATTCAAATGATAACTATGCAAAATAAATATCTATTTTATGTGTTAAATATTAATTCTATATAAAAAAAGGCCAAGTATGTTTGTCCGAAGCTGTCATGCGCAGTAGAGACTGCGCACGAGGACAAACACACCTGGCCTTCTAACGGTCTTCTGGCGTCGCGTGTAGTGGTTTGGGCGTGGTGTGGGCGTGGCCGGACGGGTCCAACGTGATGTGGGCGGGGCGTGACGCGGGCGGGGCCAGATGCCGGGTGAGTGCACTGCACACAGTGAGTGATTCATTGAGACAGAGAGCTCTAAAAAGAAGGGGATAAAGAGAGGGGGAGAGAGAGAGCACAAAAGAGAGGGGGAGAGCACAAAAGAGAGGGGGAGAGCACAAAAGAGAGGGGGGAGAGCACAAAAGAGAGGGGGAAGAGAGCACAAAAGAGAGGGGGAAGAGAGCACAAAAGAGAGGGGGAAGAGAGCACAAAAGAGAGGGGGGAAGAGAGCGCAAAAGAGAGGGGGGAAGAGAGCGCAAAAGAGAGGGGGGAAGAGAGCGCAAAAGAGAGGGGGAAAAGAGCACAAAAGAGAGGGGGGAAGAGAGCGCAAAAGAGAGGGGGGAAGAGAGCGCAAAAGAGAGGGGGGAAGAGAGCGCAAAAGAGAGGGGGAGAGAGCGCAAAAGAGAGGGGGAGAGAGCGCAAAAGAGAGGGGGGAGAGAGCGCAAAAGAGAGGGGGGAGAGACAGCAAAAGAGAGGGAGAGAGACAGCAAAAGAGAGGGAGAGAGACAGCAAAAGAGAGGGAGAGAGACAGCAAAAGAGAGGGGAGAGAGAGGGCAAAAGAGGTGGGAGAGAGAGAGCAAAAGAGAGGGAGAAAGACAACAAAAGAGGGAGAGAGACAGCAAAAAAGAGGGGGGGGGAGAGAGCAAAAGAGAGGGGGGGGAGAGAGAGAGCAAAAGAGAGGGGGAGAAAGAGAGAGCAAAAGAGAGTGGGAGAAAGAGAGAGCAAAAGAGAGGGGGGAGAGAGAGACCAAAAGAGAGGGGGGAGAGAGAGACCAAAAGAGAGGGATAGAGAGAGCAAAGGGTGGGACCGTTGATGGATGGCCCGTATACACAGGCTTTAGGACTAGTATATAATATAACAGAAAAAGAAAAAAAAAAGGGGGTTTAGTATCCCTTTAAGGTCATGAAGCCACGCCCCACCACACCCCCAGCCACGCCCAATTACAAATTGTCCAGGAATCAGCTGGGTAAAAGGTGGCAACCCTACGCATATGTAATCTTGCCCATGGTCCTGTAGAGACTGGTGCACCGTGCATCCATAGTTTATATAGTTCACAACATTCCCCTTAAGAATGTGAATGCCCAACCACTTATCCAGTTAGAAAGCGGCTTCATAGCCCCAGCATTGTGAAAACGATAGCGCTGTCTGATTACATTTTTTTTTAACTTTCATAATAATTTACCAACCTTACAGACATTTATAATTAATAATAAATTGCATGTCTGTCTTAAAGGCTGCGCGGCTAATAATACTTAAAAACAGCTACATGGGATGAATTGAAGTTATTTCCATCACTATGGCAACCGGCAGCATCTTCTCCACTCTGGTTCAGCTGCTCATCTCTATGCCCAGCACTTCCACTTGACCCGGAAGTGTTATTTTGTTTTCACTGTTTTGGCGCCGTGTCTGGGATGTTTTAGCGCTGAATTCCCGCGTTGCCGTAAGTAATGTTTGGTAGAAGGATGTAGTATGGTTTAACCCCATGGTGGACAGAATACTGCAGAATAATTTGTATTACTGCGGTGGAATTTGTTAGAAGCTAAAGTAATAAAGTTTGTCTGTCAGTATCCCGTGTAAAAGGTACAACGTACAGCGCGTTCACAGGAGAAATCAAAATGCAGCCTTAAACAAAACTGAAAATACTAGAGAATAAATCATATACGTAAACATAAGCGCTAGCACCACGTGCAGTAAGAATACTGCTGATTGACACTGCTAGATTATATGTAATTACCTTGTTCATATATTTTACAGACAGCTTTGGGCTCAAGTGTATGCCTTGTATAATCCATTTCAATGGCTTGTCATTTACTTCTTGCACTGATGATGTATTTACTAAATGCATTTATCTGGTAGTGAAAAAGACGAGACAACTTAAAGGGACATGATACAAATACATTTCAATTGATTAGTTTCCAATTTACTTATCAAATTTGCATTGTTCCCAATGTGGAAGAGATACCTGGGTAGATGTCTGGAGCAATAAATGTCAGAAAATGGTGCTGTCATCTAGTACTCTTGCAAAACTGCTGCCATATATAGTTCTCTATATGCACGCTCCTGAGCTTTACATCCCTTTTCAACAAGATACCAAGAGAACAAAGGCATTGTGATAATAGAATAGGTAAAGTCAATGTTTGGATCAGCACTCCAGGGTCATCCCCATCCAAATCGAAAGAAAAGTTTTGGGTTTTATGTCCCTTTAACCCCTTTGAACGGGGTTAAACATAGTTAATATACTGATATAAATCTGCAGCTGTAATATACTGGGCCATGTTGTTACACTACTGCGTGCATATAATTGTGTTTAACCCCTGCTGAGCCAGGACCTATTAAATGGACACAGCACCTGACTGGTTTTACTGACCACTCAGCTAAAATTAGGCCAAACTTAAATTGTTTCTATGATTGTTGCACAAATTCTCATTAAAGGGATAGAAAGGTAAAAAATTTAATGTGCATAGATTCTTGCAAAAATGCTTCTATTAAAGTTATTACTGGTTTTCAGTGGCATACACACATATCCATTGTTTGCCCGTGCACCAGTATACAAACACCATGCCTACTCAGAGAGTCAGCATTGACTTGTATGACTGTGACACAGATTATGTCTTTAGAAGCAATATACACCACTATCTGAGCAGGCATAGTGTGTGAATACTGGAGCACAGGCCTTCACAAGATATGTGCGTATGCAGTCTAATATGTGTATGTGAACCAAGCGCTAGAAACTAAGCCTTAAACTCACTACCATGAAGTCCCCTAGAAGGCTTCAGAAAGCATGTATAAACATATAAGGGAGGGACAGCTAAAAAGGCTAAGGTATCTAGATTAAAAAATACAATTTAATTTACAAATACAGTAAAACAGTCCAGTAAAAACAAATCACAATAAAATACAATACATTAAAACCTACAAGGATCCATGGTTAATCTATCAAAGTCGAGAATCTATGACAGTGTTGGCACAAAGTTGCACTGTTGTGACAGTGGTATCAGAGATTATACAATGATAGATATATATAAAAATGATGAAAATAATAATAACAATGAAGTCCCTAACGCATAGGATAGCTCCTATAATACTGCAATGATACAAAAATGTGGATCAGTAGTGGTTACAAACCACGTGAGTGGGTGGAGTCTATAAATAAACAGATGAAACAAACCAAGTGACAAATAGCAGAGGGTGTCGATGATGTGTATCAAACCTACTAGTGAACAAATAAACAGATACAATAAATGAATATAACAATAAAAATATAAATAAAACGATGAGAATAAGAAAAAATATATCAATATAAAAAAAATGTCAATGTCAAATAATGTCCCAAGAAATGTCCAATTCCTAACAGTCCATAGTGAGTAGTGTTGCCATCTTGGGAAAAGAAAAAACAAAAAAAATTACATCAAAGCACTGTAATCCAAAACGCAAATCCGGTGATTAGACTATCTTGAAAAAGGCCTATGATAAGGCCAAAACGCGTTGACATACTGGTGAGCTCATTTTTAATAGTAGCTAAGTGTACAAACTTGATTGCAGTATTGTATTTCTTTTTATTTCAGATTCAGGAAACTTCATTTTTCATCATTTTTTACATTCCTTTTTACTTAATTTTTTACTTCAATTTTATTACCTTCCACTTACTTTGTTCACCACTTATCTCCAAAAGGCTCCATCACTGGTTTTCAAATTTCTATTTGTCATTTTTTCACGTCGAAATTGCAATTTTTCTATTTTATTGTGCATTTGTTTTTCCGCACATCACCGGATTTGCGTTTTGGATTACAGTTGCTTTTATGTAATTTTTTATTTTGTTTTTTCTTTTCCCACGATGGCAACACTACTCACTATGGACTGTTAGGAATTGGACATTTCTTGGGACATTATTTGACATAGACATTTTTTTGATATTGATATATTTTTTCTTATTCTCATTGTTTTATTTATATTTTTATTGTTATATTCATTTATTGTATCTGTTTATTTGTTCACTAGTGGGTTTGATACACATCATCGACACCCTCTGCTATTTGCTACTTGGTTTGTTTCATCTGTTTATAGACGCCACCCACTCACGTGGTTTGTAACCACTACTGATCCACATTTTTGTATCATTGCAGTATTATAGGAGCTATCCTATGCGTTAGGGACTTCATTGTTATTATTATTATTTTCTTAATTTTTATATCTATCTGTCATTGTATAATCTCCAACACTGTCATAGATTCTCGACTTTGATAGATTAACCATGGATCCTTGTAGGTTTTATTGTGATTTGTTTTTACCGGACTGTTTTACCGTATTTGTAAATTAAATTGTATTTTTTAATCTAGATAACTTAGCCTTTTTAGCGCTCCCTCCCTTATATGTTTATATGTGCGTATGCCTCAGAAAAACAGTAATTACTTTTACTAGAAGCATTTTTGCTGATGAAAGTATATTGCAAAAATGTTTTTAATGCAAATTGAAATGCACGCATGCACATTACATTTTTATCTTTCTATTCTGTTGATTATCCAAAGCATACATCATTTTAATAATTTAAGTAACATTTATAAATAACAGATGTTCTAATATTGCAAAGTATTACACTGCTCCCAAACCAGCTACTTCATAATGCTACCTGGCTGGCAAAGTTTTTTTTTATGGAGAGCACTGAGTGGCATATTTGTGTAGTCTCCAATCACCAGCTAACTCCCAGTGATGCTTATTCCTACACTTTTCAACAGATGAAACTAAGAGAATGTAGTTAAAGGGCCATTACAAGTAACAACCCTTTAATGCTATTTATTTAACCCCTGCAAGTGGGGTTAAACCTATAGCAGAAATTCTGCTGATCCCAAGCGGAAACTGCTGCTGATCTAATCAGTAGCGCTAGTCATGCAACTAGTGTGATTGAATCAGCTGAAGTTTCTGCTCTGTACCAGCAGTGCTCTGTGGGACCTGAGTGGTATTTCTACTTTTGTGTTTAACCCATTTGTAGGAGTTAAACACTTAGCATTAAAGGGGTGATAGTAAAAAAAAAAAAAAAAAAAGAATGCTCTAACGATTTAGAGCATGCCATTTTTCGACTATGATGGTCCCTTTGATTAAATTGCAGTGTATTTTTGGGGAGTGCAGCGTTGAATATAAATACCATATAGATATGTGTATAGGTCACACAGTCCTGGGCTTCAAATGGACATAAAGGGTCAATAAGAACATGTTCTGATTTTGTAGATAATTTCCTGCTCTATTGCATGAACAGAACATTATGTTCAAAGAGATATGAAACCCAAAATGTTTCTTTTGAGATTCAGAGCATAACATTTTTAAAACGTTTCCAGTTTTCTTCTAATATGAAATTTGCTTTGTTCCCATGGTAATTCTTTGTAGAAAAGATACTTTGGTAGGTGTTTGGAGAACTACATGGCAGGAAATAGTTCAAAACTGCTGCTATATAGTACTTCAGACACATGCACACCCCTGAGTTTATGCCAAGAGAACAAAGAAAATTTGATAATAGAAGTAAATTAGCTGTTTAAAATGTTGTGCTCTTTCTGAATAATGAAAGTAAAAATTGGGTTTAAAGGGATAGTAAACACCAAAAATGTTATTGTTTAAAGGGACACTAAACCCAAATGGTTTATTTCATGATTCAAATAGAGCATGCAATTTTAAGCAACTTTCTAATTTACTCCTATTATCAATTTTTCTTTGTTCTCTTGCTATCTTTATTTATGAAGCAGGAATGTGATGCAAAGGAGCCGACCCATTTTTGGTTGAGAACCTGGGTTATGCTTGTTTATTGGTGGGTAAATGTAAGCCTCCAATAATTATCCATGGTGCTGAACCTAGAATGGGCTGGCTGCTATTATTTACATTCTTGCTTTTAAAATACAGATAGCAAGAGAACAAAGAAAAATTGATAATAGGAGTAAATTAGAAAATTGCTTAAAATGTCATGCTCTATCTGAATCATGAAATAAAAAAAATAGGTTCAGTGTCCCTTTAAAGTGAATGCTGCTGTCAAGATTAAAAGGTAATTTTTTTTTTTTTTTTTTTTTTAATTATATAGCTAATTAATTTATTTATTTACGATTCCTCAGTTTTGCATAACCAACGCTGTTATAGAAATATACTTTATACCTCTGTATTTACCTTGTATCTAAGCTTCTGCTGACTCTATATGAAACACATGAACTAACACCCTCTAGCTGTAAAAAAACTGTCAAATGCATTTAGATAAGAGACAGTCTTCACGGGTTTAGCTTTCAACTAAGAATAACAAGGGAACAAAGCAAATTTGATTATAAAAGTAAATTAGAAAGTTGTTTGAAATGACATGCCCTATCTGAATCATGACAGTTTAATTTGGACTTTACTATCCCTTTAATGTCACTTTAACCCCGACAAAGGGATTACATTTAGCAACAAAGTTTTTTTTTTTTTTTTTTTTTTTTTTTTTTTTATATAACGGACTTCCATCACCTTGTGCAGCTTTTGCATGATCTGGCATATTAACAGTTAAAGCTGGTTGTCTTAATAATTGTATCCCTTTAATGACCAATGACAGAATTATTTTGTCATGGAAAAATTGAGCAAACTGGAGCTGTGTCCTTATAGGGACATGAAACCCAAAACATTTATTTTATGATTCAGATAGAGCACACCATTTTAAACAACTTTCCAATTTATTATTATCTAATTTGCTTCATTCTCTTGGTGTCCTTTTTTAAAAGGATACCTAGGTAGGCTCAGAAGCTGGATACTAGCTTCTGATTGGTGGCTGCACATATATGCCTCTTGTCATTAGTTTATCAATGTTTTCAGCTAATGCCCAGTAATGCATTGCTGCATCATCAATAAAGGATACCAAGAGAGTGAAGCACAATTGATAATAGAAGTAAATTGGAAAGTTGTATAAATCAGGAAATATTTTTTTTGTTTCATGTTTTTTTAAGGGGGTATTGTTTGGCTTCAGTATTCAAAGGGAGTAAACATAACTTTCATTTTAACATTTCCTGTGTAATATAATAAGTCTTCTTCTTCCCCTTGAACAGGTTTGTCATAATGCAGGCATTTTTGAAAGGGGGGACGTCTATCAGCACCAAGCCTGTTAAAGATAAAGCATCTGTATCAGGAACAGGCAGTGCAGCGGACAGCAAGAAGCAGAAACTCATCCCATGGGTTGAGAAATAGTAATAATCACTTTATATATTTTCAATGTATGAAAGGAACATTTTAGCTTTTAGTATTTTGGATTTTTTTCTTAATTTAAATAAAATAAAATATGAGTGTGGCACATGCCTCCGGTGTTGTTGATTTCAGAACAAATACAGTCGCTCTCGGGTGTGTAATCTTAGACCACAAAATTTATTGATAAAGTGTATACACCATTCAACAACTTTGTATGTGCTGAAATCATCACTGGTAACAAGCACAAGGTACTGATTTGGGGATTAAAAAACATTAACGGTCTTTATAGTTTGAAAATGACGTGTTCTAAATAGTGTGTACTTTTAAGACTAGTGACCCTTTAATGCTGTGTGTTTAACCTGCAAAACACTGCTGGTCCCGAGCGTAAACGTCTGATTTAATACGCAGTGCTAGTAACACAACTCAGCTCAGCTGTGCGACTAGTGCTGCTGATTAGATTAGCAATACTATCGGCTCTGGACCAATAGTGCTCTGTGGGTCCCAAGACTTACTTCTACTATGTGTTTAATCCCTTTTTTGGAGTTAAAAACGTTGCATAAAAGGCTTACTAGTCTTAAAATTGCATTCTCTAACGAATTAGAGCATGTCATTTTTTGACTGTAAATGCCATAATAGTTGAAAAACTGCCTTACAGTATACAGAGGCTATAGAGCTGGGTATATGTATTTTCTTTATTTATAAGGTAGAACTTTACATTTCACAAAACATTCCTAGGCACTTGAATGTGTATTACCTATATTTGCATACTGCTGTGCTGCTCATTTTCTTGTATTGTTTTAGTTGATTGAAGCCTACCATCTTGCCACACATGCCTTTATTGGTGGCGCTTCATCTGACAAGTTAAACAAAATTAGACATTGGGGCAAGATTACATATGCGGCGTCGCCTGCAACGCTGGTTTTTACGCGGTTTTAGTATCACATATAGAGGGCTGCATATAAATGCGGCGCATATATTTCAGCCGTCGCCCGCAATTTTTACTCACATAAGCTAACATAGAACCACGTTGCAAATCGGTATCACATATTCAGCACAAGGACTTACGCGGCGAAAATTGAGAAATTTTACTCCATTTTCACCTCGCCACACATAGGCAGGCGCAGCAAGACTTGAGTTGAGTATGTGAGCACCGTAACTCCCTGAAAATATTAACTAACGCATGTGCAATATCTATCTACCTATCAACCGCCAACCCCCACCGCAATAACTAATAAACTATATTAACCCCTAATTCACCAACCCCCACATTGCAAAACATCTAACGTATTAACCCCTAAACCGCCATCACCCTACAACGCAATATACCTTAATAAACTATTAACCCCCTAATTTGCCAGTCACCCATATCGCAAAGTACCTATTAAAACTATTAACCCCTAAACCGCCATCCCCCACCAACACAATAAACTTAACCTATTAACCCACATTGCAACAAACCTAATAAATCTATAAACCCCTAATCCGCCAAACCCCCTCAACGCAAACTAATTAATTTACTAATCCCCCTAACCTAACACCCCCTAATTTAACCCCAATTACCTAAATTAAAAAATACTAAGTTACAAACAATGGCGGATTAGGGGTTAATAGATTTATTAGGTAGTTTGCGATGTTGGGGTTGGCGGATTTAGGGGTTAATACTTATTAGGTAGATTGCGATGTGGGTGAATAGTTAAATTAGGCATATTGCGTTGTGGGGGGTTGTTGGTTTAGGGGTTAATACTTTTATTATTAGTTCTGATGTGGGTTTGATGGAGGATATAGGGGTTTTACGTGTCAGGTTTATTTTTGGGAGGCGGGTTAGACTTTTACGGGAGATTTGAAAAAGTCACTCCAGAAATTTGTATTTACGCACATTTCTGGACATCGCTAGTTTATCTGACTTACGGCACTTTATAAACTGCCGGCGGGGTTTATGTGATACCCCGATGTGCTAGGTGAAATTACAAGCGGCGCAGGTTTCAGCAGTTGCGCTGAAGCTTGTGCCGCATATGTAATATCACCCTAGAAATATAAACAAACTGGGGAAATCAATTATTTAATTGGAGACATTACTGCAAGGGATATTAATAGAACCAACTTTTTGATATTCAAAACATAGTAGGAGGGTCATTAGTTTAGAGGTTTTCATAAACTTATAGGGATATAAAACACCAAATTTTTCTTTCATGATTCAGATAGCGCATGCAATTTTAAACAAATTTCCAATTTACTTATTTTATTTTTTTTTATTTTTTTTTTTTTAAATCTAGTTAGCTTCATTCTCTTGGAATCCTTTGTTGAAAAGCATACATAGGTAGGCTCAGAAGCAGCAATGCACAACTGGGAGCTGGCTTTTGATTGATGACTGCGCATGTATATCTCTTCTCATTGGCTCACCCAGTGTGCTCAGCTAGCTCTTTGTAATGCATTTCTGCTCCCATGAGAATGAAGCAAATTTTATAGAAGTAAATTGAAAGACTGTTTAAAATTGGATGCTCTATCTGATGCATGAAAAAAACATTTAAATAAAATTAGAATTCAGTTGAAAACTTATTTGAGTTAGAATCATGTTTTATTGGTATAATAAATTAAATATTTTTATTGCATTACATATGTTCATTATTTATTATTCTTTTATAGCCGTCCCAAATGTGTGGATGAAGTAGCTTTTCAAGAAGAAGTGGTTGCAGTGTTGAAAAAGTCATTGCAAGGAGCAGATGTAAGTAAAAAAATAATTGGATTGTCAGAATGAGTGACACACAAATCTGGACTTTATTTAGTGACTAGAGTTTTATTTTTTTGATATGAGTACATATATAGCTTATCTAAGATATGTATTTAGTATGGTCCAGTACCTTGACACGTTACCTTATTTCATAGTGCTGTGTAATATGCTACCATAAATTAATGATGATAATAAATATATACATTATAAGTGGATTTTAAAAAGCAAGAAAACAAAAACACAATTAGCTCTGATGGTCTTACCTCAATGCCTCTCCAATACCATATAATTTATAAAAGTTAATATTAATTTAAATTATATTTTGATTAATAGAATTTCTAAGTAAAAAAATAAATTTTACTAGCCTTGGAAATGTAAAAAGAATTCAACCTTTTCACCAGAGTAGCCACATCAGTATACAGTACTGTGCAAAAGTTTTAGGCATGTGTGAAAAAATGTAAAGTAAGAACGCTTTTAAAAACAGAAATGTTAATAGTTTATTTTTAACAATTGACAAACTGCTAAGTGAACAGAAGAAAAATCTAAATAAAATCAATATTTGGTGTGACCACTTCTTGCCTTCAAAACCGCATCATTTCTTCTTGCTACACTTGTACACGTTTTTTTAGGGAACTAGGCAGGTAGGCTGTTTCAAACGTCTTGGAGACCTAACAACAGTTCTGTGGATTTAGGCAGCCTTGGTTGCTTCTGTCTCTTCAGGTAATCCCAGACAGACTCAAAGGTTGTCATACCAACGCTTCCAGGACACCTTGTTTTTTAAGCCAAAGATAGTTCTTAATGAGTTGGGCTATATGCTTGGGATCAGTGTCAGCCCATTTTAGTACAGCAGGAGATACAGTAAGTCAATTGAGATTTCAGGTCATTGATCACATCCCCAAATAAAGAAGAGGAGAGGATAGGGAATTAATGTTAAAAAAGAAGTGTGGTGCATTCAGCATCTACGGACTCTATATCCAATAGGTCTAAACAAAGATTATAGCTGTTATAAAGAAATATGAAGAATCAGTAGAGGTCAAGGTTAAAAAAAAAAAAAAAGAAGACGGAAGACGTAAAGGCCAAGAAAACTTTCAAAATCTGATGAGAAGTTTCTTAGAGTTTCTTCTTAAGGGACCGGAAGAAGTCCAGCAAGGACCAGGCTCAGCATCTGGCAGCTTCATTGGGATGCCAAGTTGACCCTTCTACAGTCTGAAGAAGCTTGATCAGGAGTGGTCTTTGTGGAAGAGTAGCAGTCAAGAAACAATGTTTTCCGCAGGAGAACACAGTGAAAAGGCTAAGATATGCTAAATCTCATAAAGATTGCAATGAAAATCAGTGGAGTATTATGGAGTGACAAATTCAAGTTTGAAAATTTTGGTCCAATCATTGACAATATGCAAGAAGAGTTAGAGAGAGATGGAAGAATGAGCGCTTGCAGCCTTCAGTGGGACTGCATTTCTGCCAGTGGTGTTGGCGATATTATCCAAATTAATGGAATCATGAATGCTGAAAAGTACAGACAAGTTTTAATTCTTAATGACATTCCTTCTGGAAAGCGCCTGATTGGGAATGGTTTTATTTTTCAGCATGATAACGATCCCAAGCACACTGCTAATACAGTGAAATCAGTGTTTTAAACAGCTGATAAAACACTGACAGTCATGGACTGGCCTTCAGAGTCCAGACCTGAATATTATTAAGACTGTATGGGATCACTTGGAATAGAGAGAAAAATAAGACAACCTAAATCTAAAGAAGAACTCTGGGAAGTGCTGATAGAAGCCTGGTATGATATACCAGAAGATTACTTCAGAAAACTTCAGGGCAGTTTCCCCATAAGAGTTCAAGATGTGCATAGTGCCAAGGGAGGTCACAATAAATACAGACTTTTGCCTGAAGAAGTCATTTTGTTCTGATTTTTTTTTATATATTTTTTCTGTTTGTATCTTAATAAAGAGACCGAAAAATCAATATATTTATGTGTGTGTGTGTGTGTGTATATATATATATATATATATATATATATATATATATATATATATATATGTATATGTGTGTGTGTGTGTATGTTTGTTTATACAATAACTTTTCATGGTAAGTAAATCACTTCAAAGGTATTTTATTAGCATGAAAATTAAAGGTTGTCTTTAAGCGCTTTAAGTTGAATCTCACAGAAAACATGTCTGTACAGATGGATCTTAAAGGGTATGAAATCCATAATTTTTAATTCATGAATTGTATTAACTGCTGAATGCGGGAGTGATGTAGCCATTTGCGGCATTTGGCTATTTTATTCTTGTGCAAGTTTATTCTTGTGAAAGTGCAACACACTAAGATCTGTGCAAATCCAGATCTTAGTGTGTTGCACCTTCACAAGAAGAAATCCTGCTCCAGAAAAAGCTGAATGCAGTGTGCGGCCGTCTTCTTCCTCATTCGGCAGTTAACGAAACTGCCTAATGCACACTTCTAATTCACTTAAAGCATGCAATTTCAAGCAACTTAACAATTTGCTTCTATTATCTAATTTGATTTGTTCTCTTGGTATCCTTTGTTGAAAAGCATACATAGGTGGTCTCTAGAGCACCATTGGGCTACTGTAAACCAGCTGGTTATTGGTGACTGCAAAAAACTAAATTTATGCTTACCTGATAGATTTATTTCTTTCTTGACACAATGAGTCCACGGATCATCTAATTACTATTGGGAATATCACTCCTGCCCAGCAGGAGGCGGCAAAGAGCACCACAGCAAAGCTGTATCAGGTAAGCATAAATTTTTTTCTTTCTAATGACACGGTGAGTCCACGGATCATCTAATTACTATTGGGAATCAATACCCAAGCTAGAGGACACAGATGATACGGGAGGGACAAGACAGGGAACGGAAGGCACCACTGCGTGAAGAACATTTCTCCCAAAAGAAGCCTCAGCCGAGGCAAAAGTGTCAAATTTATAGAATTTTGAAAAAAGTGTGAAGAGAGGACCAAGTTGCAGCCTTGCAAATCTGTTCCACACATGCTTCATTTTTGAATGCCCAGGAAGAGGAAACAGCCCTCGTAGAATGAGCCGTAAATCTCTCAAGAGGCTGCTGTCCAGCAGTTTCATAGGCAAACACAGAGAAGTAGCTGTAGCTTTCCGCCCCTTACGTTTCCCAGAGAATACCACAAACAGAGCAGAAGACTGACGAAATTCCTTAGTCGCCTACAAATAGAATTTTAATGTCCAGATTGTGCAGAAGTCGTTCCTTCTGAGAAGAAGTATTAGGACACAAGGAAGGAACAACAATCTCCTGATTAATGTTCCTATCAGAAACAACCTTAGGGAGAAACCCTTACTTGGTACGCAAAACTACCTTTTCCGAATGAAAAATAAAGTAAGGAGACTCATACTGTAATGCCGAGAGCTCTGACACTCTACGAGCAGATGAAATAGCAACAAGAAACAAAACTTTCCAAGATAACAAGATAACAACTTAATAAGGCACCACTGCAATGCCCCACAATTGGAGCACCGCCAACAGGGACCCCAGAACCTTTAAGAAAATTCTGGGAGCTGTGGCAAGGCCGAATGGAAGAGCCACAAACTGGAAATGTTTGCCTAGAAATGCAAACCTTAGAAACTTGTGATGGTCCCTGTGTATGGGAACATGCAGGTACGTGTCCTTTAAATCCACCGTTGTCATAAATTGACCCTCTTGGACCAAAGGAAGAATGGAACAAATAGTTTCCATCTTGAAGGATGGCACTCTGAGTCTAAACAAATTCCTCAGAGATCTAAAATTGGTCTGAAGCTTCCCTCCTTTTTGGGGTCCACAAACAGATTGGAATAGAACCACAGACCTCGTTCCTGTATTGGAACAGGAACTCACTCCCAGGTCGGAGAGGTCTTGAACACAGTGTAAGAACGCCTCTCTTTTTGTCAGGTTTGCAGATAATCTTGAAAGCAGAAACCTGCCCCTGGGAGGAAAGGTCTTGAACTCTAGTTTGTATCCCTGGGACACGATATCCACCGCCCAGGGATCCTGAACATCTCGAACCCAAGCCTGAGCAAAGAATGAAAGTCTGCCCCCCACAAGATCTGGTCCCGGGTCAGGGGCAGACCCTTCATGCTGATTTTCCTTCAATAGCTGGCTTTTTGGATTGTTTTCCCTTGTTCTAAGACTGATTGGGCCTCCAGGAAGGCTTAGACTGCTCCTGCTTGGAGGAGGAAGTGGAAGAATTTTCCCTTGAAATTTCGAAAGGAACGAAAATTACTCTGACGTCCCTTTTGTTTATTTCTCTTATCCTGAGGGAGGAAATGTCCCTTTCCTCCTGTAATGTCAGAAATTATTTCCGACAAACCCGGCCCAAACAAAGTCTTTCCTTTGCAAGGAATAGCCAAAAGTTTAGACTTGACACATCCGCAGACCAAGATTTTAACCATAAAGCTCTGCGGGCCAGTACGGCAAAACCAGAAATCTTAGCTCCCAGCTTAATAACCTGAAGGGAAGCATCCGTGATAAAGGAGTTGGCCAACTTAAGGGCCTTTATCCTATCCTGGATTTCTTCGAGAAGAGTGTCTGTCCGATTCAGACAATGCATCAAACCAGTATGCTGCCGCACTAGTGACCGTAGCAATACAAGCCGCGGGTTGCCTTTGTAAACCCTGGTGTACATACATTTTCTTGAGTAACCCCTCTAACTTCTTATCCGTAGGATCCTTAAAGGAACAACTATCCTCTATAGGAATAGTAGTTCTCTTGGCTAGCATGGAAATTGCGTCTTCCACCTTGGGTACCGTCTGCCAAGATTCCTTGATAGAATCTGCTATAGGAAACATCTTTTTAAATATAGGGGATGGAGAAAGAGGGATACCCGGTCTCTCCCATTCCTTAGCAATAATCTCAGTAGCTCGATCTGGTACAGGAAAAACGTCCACCATGGAAGGTACATCAAAATATTTAGCTTACTGGATTTTTTAGGATTGACAACGACCGTGGTGTCGCTGTCATCCAGTGTAGCTAAAACCCCCTTGAGTAACAGACGGAGGTGTTCTAGTTTAAACCTGAGGGATACAACTTCAGTATCAGCAGGAGGAATTACACTGTCTGAGTCTGAGATTTCACCCTCAGATGTTACCGAAGTATCCTCCTCCTCAGGCTTCTGGGAGGGGGCATTTGAAATAGCAACAACTGTGTCAGTAACCTCACTCACTGATTGTTTAGTTTTGCTCTTGCGCTTTCCCTGCAGCATGGGAAAAGCAGACAACGCATCAGAAACCGCAGAGGACATGAGGGAAGAGATGTCTTGCAAGGTAACTCCAGGTGGAGTAGTGGAGGAAGTGCAGGGCACTGGCTGTATGTACGCTGAGTTTTGGGACACTTGAGGAGAAAGCTGCGGCATATATTGAACATTGTCAGAAGGTTCCTGAACAGCATCCCAGACAATGTTGGCTCAGAAAAAAGTCTATCCCTGAACTGTAAAGTTCTCTCAACTACACGAGGAACAGAAAGGGATTGGTGGTTCCACATTAGCATCAAAACATAAAGAACATGTAATATCTTGCAGGGCCTCTTGGTCCATCTTTATTCCCAATTGAGCAGATTAAAATTGGATAAACCTATATTTTAACTTTTTAAATTACCCCACAAAAAACGTTACTGTGTCTTTAAATGTTAAATGTAACCTTTCTAAAATCTTTACAATAAACACCAGACAATCTCCTCACCTCAGCTGAGCCTTGCTGAGGTGCCTACCTGCCATCGGAGCTTATATTCAGATAGTAGACGTCTGGACTCAATTTAATAATCTTTATTAACGTATCTGAGGCTGTTCTGTTGCATCACCATAACACAGTATATGAATAATACTTAACCGCTATCACCGCTCTCCGTAACACTGAAAATGAAGTGAGACAGGAAAAAAGAGTGATCAAACACTGCTGCGTAGCTAGCTCCACCCATCGTGGGGGTATCAAAAGTAAACCTCCCGGTCGGCAAATGACTTGTAAAATAAAGCCGGCGGGAGTTGTGAAAACACACCTAACACATGAGCCACATCTCCTCGTCCCCAGTGCCTTCCATTACTGCCCTCATAACGTAATCCTCAACTCACAAGGATGTCATTTTTTGTGTCCATTATCATAATTAAAGTGCCAATTTTCCTGTGTCCCCAGAAAAATAAACTTAGCACTTACCTTTAGAAATCTGCCCGGCAGTAAGGCAGCTCACTAGGTTGGAGAGGTCCTCTCCCTCACATGGACCTGTGGAAAAAAAGATAGTCTGAGTAATCTTACTCAGGCTTTCAGTATTAGGGCAGCATTAAATATATGGGAGGCGCAGTGAGAATTATGTCCCACATGTTCCCATTGTTGAAAGCCACCACTGCTCTACTTAAGAGACTGATGTGGACTACGACTACACGCTAGCAGAACAAACAACACAAGCTTGTTTTGTTTAAAAAAATAAAAAAAAATAAACTCTTGATTTAAAAAATCTTTTCAAACACCTAACCTTACCACTTCCTTGCTGTAACGTAGGCAAAGAGAATGACTGGGGTTGGAGGGAAGGGAGGTGATATTTAACAGCTTTGCTGTGGTGCTCTTTGCCGCCTCCTGCTGGGCAGGAGTGATATTCCCAATAGTAATTAGATGATCCGTGAACTCATTGTGTCATTGGAAAGAAATATGCCTTCTGTCATTGGTTCACACCAGACGTGGTCAGCTAGCACCCAGTAGTGCATTCTTGCTCCTTTAAACAAAGGATCCAAAGAGAATGTAACAAATTTGATAATGGAACACACACAGATTTCAAAAACTGAGGTGCTGGCAAGCTATATATTTGCAGTATCCGGCTATCAAGTAGTTAAAAATACATATTTAATAATAAAAACACTGAAATAAAAATTAAAAAAGCATACACCTGGGGGCGGAGCCAAGCCGTGCTGGAACATGGCCACACATTAGGAGAGCTCCGTAGCAGCTAACACTCTCTGATCAGATTGCACGGGAAGGGGACAGTTCTAAATATACTATCCGGCATCCTAGAGTGCTTCTAAGGACTGTAACCCAAAATTCTGCCTCTCAGACGATTAAGAGCCCAACTAGATGGCTGGAACATCATTGGGTTTCCGGAGGGACACCATCTTAACTAGGCCGACATCCCCAAACCTCAGCACTACCTGACACGCTCTAAGCTCTCTATTGATTACAGAGGGCTACACTCTCTGTATGCTGTAGCCAGTGGCAGGAGCAGATTTGTGGCACAGCATACAGAGAGTGAGATCAGAGGAGATCGCTATCAAGCCAAAGTTACTCAAAACATCGGAGGCCACGTGGGCAGGCCTTGATTGCAACACAGTTAGGCTTGTAAGTTAATCTACTTTTAAGAGGGAATTTTCTGGCCGAGTTGTTGTGGTCCTAGGAGGCTGTTGTAGTAAAGGGGAAGTATTACAAGGGACATTTAAACACCTAGTGGTCACTGGACTGGATTTCATGTGCAGCAACTACCTTTCTCCCTGAATTGACAGGAGTTTAACAAGGCCTATACCAGCAGAGGGCCAGCCTCAACTTGAATGCATACACATATAATTTTTCTCTGCAGGGTGATATACTTCCCAACTTAGCTGTGCTGGTTTATTTTCTAATAAACATTTATAATGACCCCAAAGAAGGGCCAGAAAACGGACAAGCCGACTAAGACTCAGACACAGACTCCTTCTGTATCCTGCTTATTTTATTCCACTGACACTCTTGCTGGTGCAGCTTCCATGCAGAACGAAACATCTGTTGCAACAGGCACTTCAGGGCTGGTGCCTAGCCAACAGGACTCCCTTCAAGCTATACAGGTGAAACTGGCGACCCTGCCATCTAAATCAGACCTGGAGTCGCTTAAATCCTTTATAAAGGAGATAAGGGATCTAAAAAAGGACTTAAATGAGATGGGTTCTAGGATTGACTACTTAGAAGAGGGGCAAGATACTCTGAACAATCTTTACAAAGAAAAGAGGACCAACGGCACTACAGAGATAAATAATATATTACTTGTAACCTTCTGATTATCCACTAATGTTGTGAGGGAATTTGTCCCTATAGATAATTATGTGGAATTGAATAGGTGCTATATAGTATTGCGTTAACAATTGGGGTTCAGGAGAGGAAAGGGTTCTCCTAAGAAAAGACTACAGAAACAGCACTCAAGAGGTTAAGTATACTTATATTGGTTATCACAATTACATGTTACTGACTTATAGCAACTAGGGAAGTAACTAGACTAGCTAAAGTGAACGGTATTACTCTACGTTAAAACTTAACTTTTATTATTACTAATTATACATAAAAAAAATAAAAAATAAAGTTAAAACGCACCTAGGAGCTTACAGGTGACCCCACTATTCAGGACTGTATAAAAAGTGACCTAACTCCTAAGTATAATTAGTAACAATAAAAGTTTTAACGTAGAGTAATACCGTTCACTTCAGCTAGTCTAGTTACTTCCCTAGTTGCTATAAGTCAGTAACATGTAATTGTGATAACCAATATAAGTATACTTAACCTCTTGAGTGCTGTTTCTGTACTCTGAACAATCTTGTTAGCTCAAACACACAGCAAATCTCTATACAAGATTTGATGGTCCAATCATTGCAGGACAAGGTGGAGGATCTTGATAATCGTGGCTGCAGAAACAATCTGCGTATCCGCGGAATACCCGAGGACATTCTGCAGGATCAATTAAAAACCTTCAAAATCCAATAGGGGAAGTGATTAAGGTGTATGCACTGTATAAAGAAATGTATAAATAGTCCTGAAACCAATTCCTTGTAAGGCCACTGCACAACTTAGACTGTTTGTAAAGGAAAGAATGTGGCGGTGTTCCCCAAAACAACCCCCACACTAATATCATTCACAAGGGACCACTCCCAGACATCCGTATATACACAAAATAAAATGCTTGACTCACCACTCTTCAATCCCTTGGTGTGGTGTTCTTTCAGATCAGGATGCTGAGTCCAGTACTGGTGTGAAAAGTTGTGTCTTGTATTCCAGGATTATTACTCTCTGCCCATTATTCCATTTTTAGGGCCCTGAAAGACTTCACCTATGTCCCTTAGATGAAAAGACAGTCAGTGCAGTGTGCCTCTAGCCCACCTACCGCAATTTATATCCAAAACCTGTGCTCACTGTTTGGCCAAGTAATAAGCAAAGCATCAGAAAAAATGTATAACAGGAGCACCAAGTATATGGATAAAAAATCAAACTTTATTTAGAACATAAAGGGTATCTTAACCCCTGGGTAAGAACATACAATTATAGTTAAACAGATGACAAAAAGGCTGACCGGTTTCGGCTGTTGCCTTACTCCTAGCCTGCTTAAAACTGTCTGTCAGTTCTCAGATTTAAAAACCATCATCTGTGATCCTATTGGTTCAAAAACCCCACACCCCTCATTGTAACTCCCTTCAGCTGGGATCAATTAACCCTCCTTGTCAACATAGCTGCACTAGTCTATTTAATCAATATTACAAAATTACAAAAAGAGTGAGTTCCTAACCTCCTATTTATCATTAGTACTCAATATTTAATAAGTGCCAAACAACGAACAATGACAAATGACAGAATCTATCAGTTGGGTCTATTCAACAATTATATTGCATCTATGTATAGAGAAACTGTCTCTGAGTTGAAACCGCTTGTATAAAGAGACATGTATAAACACGAGTACTGTGTGTTCTGGTATCTATCCTGTCTCTTTTAACAGCTCTCAGGTTTTTGGTATGCTTCTAGATCGTCTATGTTATAGTTAAAAAAGTAGTGTATGTGCTAAGATTCCGTGTTTGTTTGTGATAGCTATTTACCATTAGAACCTGCTTCCTTAACCTCATTGGATGGTAACCGTATGTGTTGGCCACTCCGGTGCGGTCTACCAAATCCCAATGCTTTGCAGGGAGTCATGTGTGTAGCTATTGGTCCCTACCTACTGAGTCCTGATTGGTCGAATATCGTATGTGTACACCAATCAAAAATGTAGCCTGTCGCGTCACACCTCGCTGTCAGTCACCGCTCTCCTGTGCTGTCACTGCTAAATGTCCATTACTTGTGTACAATGGGACAATTCCATGCAATGCGAGCGTGCTTTGCCTGCCAAACCTGTTTTAAAGAGTAGCAACTCTGTTCTGTTTTCTCCCTTGTGAATCACATCCCGGTATAAACACATTAAACATTTATTTAGAGGGGCAGGTGTGTTGTACTCTAGCATTAAACTCATCTCCAGTAGATATCCCAAATAAGTAATAAATTTTAAATTACTATTTAGGTATATATAGCCTAAGTATATTCTGGTCTATTGTGCCCAGCATCAAAGGTTAATAAGCTGCTTGCTAAACTAACGAATATCACCTTTGTTATGATGTACACTTAGGTACCGCAATTCTAGTACACCCATAAATACACATTATAAAGTGCCAAGTGTATTTATGCTCTAACTATGTGTTTGATAGTAGTAAAATTCCTCAATAGGTAGTGAACCCTTATTTCTTATTTTAGGTGTATTTAGCTAAATTTATTCTGGTCCATTACATTTAGCTTCAAAGTGAGCTGCTAATTACCAAGGGCCTTTGGTGTTCTTACACTAACTATGTATTTAACCTTAGTATTTCTGTCAGACCATGAATATACTGCTTCCTACCAAGCACCTGGAGTCTATTGTGTTTTATTAGTGCTTTGATATTAGGTGTTTACTCTCTATGTATATATAAATACATAGGTAAAATCAGGTTTACAAAGTAATCATATTGTTACCTAAATACCCCAAATATATGGAGTGTTATTCCTAATGTACACTACCAAAAATTAATGAGGTCAAATTCAGAATTGAGGCCATCTGGAATCCTTGTTTTTAAGCGAAAGATCCAGAAGGCCTCCCTTTCGCCTAGTTTGCGGGTTCTGTCCCCCCCTTTCATCTGGATTGGTACCTTCTCTATGATGGTCCAGGAAAAGAATGAATTATCTTTATTGTGTGTAATTGAAAAATGTTTAATAAGTGGCGTTGTGAGTACCCCTGCTTTGATATCCGCTAGATGCTCTTTTATTCGTACCCTGGCTTCCCTTGTCGTGAGGCCTACATACTGGAGGGCACAGTGTGTGCATGAAATCAAGTACACTACAAAGGTCGACCTGCAGTTAAGACATAAATTCTTCTGGAAGTGTTCCCCCGTAACTAGAGAGCTGAAGGAGTCCCCTATAGTGACTTTCTCGCAAGCTTTGCAGGATAAATAATTGCACCTATAGGTCCCATTTAATCTCAGCCAGGAGGACCCATCTGTCTGTTCCTTCCTCAACCTTGTAGGTGCAATTATATTGCCTATTGTTCTGTTTCTTTTGTATGTACATCTGATGCCCTCAGATACTGTCTCTTTTAGAGCATCATCTGCTGATAACAGATGGTAGTTATTTCTAATGATCTGACATATTTGTGTGTACTGTTGTGAATGTGATTTTTCTGTCCTCAGTCCCTTTTGTTCTTTTTATATATTTTGTGTTCTTCTGTCTTAAAAGATCAATTCTGTTAATTTTGGTAACAGCGTTTCTCTCTTTTGTAATTATTGACCCTGGATACCCTCTTTCCATGAGCCTAACAGATAGTTCATCGGCCTGTTTCTCATATGTACTTTGATCAGTACAGTTCCTTTTCAGGCGAATGAACTGGCCTCTGGCTACACCCCTAAACACTCTCCTTGGGTGACAACTTGCGGCGTGCAGCAAAGAGTTCCCTGTAATTGGCTTCCGATATGTCTCTGTGGTAATCTTCTGACCTACTTCTCCCTTTAGTGAGATGTCCAAAAAATTAACTGAATGCTCTTGTATCTCGGACGTAAAGCTAATGCCTACATTGTTGTTGTTAAGTCCCTCTACAAACCTCTCTAGATCATTATGGGAGCCCTGCCAAATAAAGAGGAGATCGTCAATGAAGCGCCTATACCACACTATCTCCTGCCTGAACAGGTTCCTCTCTCCAAAGACGTGGGAGAGCTCCCACCAACCCATGAAAAGGTTGGCGTAAGAAGGGGCAAATTTTGCCCCCATCGCTGTCCCACGCCTCTGGAGAAAGAACTCCCCCTCAAACAGGAAATAGTTGTGGGTAAGGAGAAATCTGGTTACTCTCAATATGTATCCAATAAAATCCTGATCACTTGTATACTCTTTTGACAGAAAGAATTTTATGGCTTCCAGGCCCTTATCATGTGGTATGGTTGAATACAGGGATCTTACATCCACTGTCAACCACTTAAAGTCACTCTGCCATACCACACCAGAAAGTAAATTCAATACATGTTTGGTATCCGACAGGTGACTCCAAAGGGAGCTTACCAAGGGCTGCAGGATGCCATCTAACCACTCTGACAGGTGTTCCAGTAGGGAGCCTATTCCACTTACAATTGGTCTCCCTTGGACATTGTCTGTAGACTTGTGAATCTTGGGTAGGTGGTTAAACACAGGAATGGCTGGGTTTTGTACCAGAAGATAATCCTTAGTTTCTTGGTTAATATAGCCCATCTCTACCCCATCGTCTACAAGGGAGACCAACTGTCTCCGGAATTGGCATGTTGGATCAAATGACAATACCTCATAATCCTGTTCCACTCTCAGCTGTCTGAAAGCTTCCTGAATGAAATCCTTTTTATCAAGAACAACAATTGCTCCGCCCTTATCGGCTGACCTAATCACTAGGTCGTTGTTATCTCTTAGACCATCTAGTGCCATTTTTTGTTTTCGTGTGACATTGGACTTCTTGCCCCTTTGTGTAACATATTGGAGCTTAATTAGATCACTTTCTACCCGCTTCTGGAATTTCTCCAGAAGAGGACCCCTGTTTTGGATGGGATAGAACAAAGATTTGTTCTTTAGGAGTGGAGTTGCCACCCGCCTACTTTCTTCCATCTCTTCCTCTTCTTGGAGAGATTCCAGAGTCTTTACATCGCATAATTCTTGGAAATTCAAATCATTATTAACATGATGTTCACGGTCAGATATATCAAAAGAACTTGGACTCTCATTAAATTGACGTTGATCTTGTGTCTTAAAGAATTTTCTCAACGTTAGGTTCCGAATCATTTTGTTAACGTCCAAAAGAGTTCTAAACAGATTGAAATCTGCAGACGGAACAAATGTTAAACCTAAACTCAACACTTCAATTTCAGATTTATTTAGAACATAACTTGATAGGTTTAAAACGTTCAGTCCCTGTAGTTTCCCCTCCTTCGGCCCCTCCTTTGGGGGTATCGTCTCTGTTCTCTCGGTTGTTGTTGTTGTTGTTCTGCGGTTCCTCTTCCCCCCCCTTCTGATGCTTTTGGGGGTACCTGAAAAACCTGTTCCAACTGGGATTTTTCGGTTGCTCCCAGGAACCTTCCTGTTCCCCCCGCCTGTGGGGGTTCTTCTCTATAGTGTGACAAGGTGGATGCTGTTTCAGAATCTCTGTTCTTCAGGATTGGGGGCAACCTGTTAGGTCCTTCCTTAGGTCTCACTGTGGTTTCGTGGGCCCCCAATTCCTCTCCCCCTGAGGACGAACCTTCGTCCCAGGATTCTCCTTCACTTTCCTGGAAGTTAACACGTCTACCTCTGTTGCTTCTGGATCTATTTCCTCCTCTCCATCTGTTGTAGTATGGGGCTGATCTGTTTTGCTCCTTCCTTAGGGCAAAACGATCTCTCCTATTCCAAACGTAGACTCTGTTCAAATTATAGTCCTGCAAGTCCCTTAAATACTTTGTGCGTTTAGTCTCCAGTAGTAATGTTTTTGCTTCCGCCAGCACTTTCTGTAGGGTGGCATCGAATTTTAGAAAGCTGGGTTCTTCACTTCTCTTGTTTAGCTCATCCTGTAATTCCTTTATCTTTATAGCCAGTTCATCAATTGTTTTCAACTTAAATTCACAGATTAATTTCATCAATTTAAGTGAACATTCTGTAAGGTAGTTATTCCATCGTTCAATAAAAGACTTGTCATCTGTCACAAAGGTTGGGAATTTGTTCAGTCTGAGGCCCCTGGGTATCAGGCCTAATTCCAAATATTTATTAAGTGTGTTAACATCCCATTTTAGTTGGTCCTCTCTCAATAGAAGGTTTTCCACCTCTTCAAAAAGTGTTATCAAGCTGTAATTAGTTTTGTTGAGGGAAAAAATTTGATTGCAATCCCAAGCTGCCGCCTCTCTCTCTTCGGCTGTCCTCAGGGAGAATAAAACTGGTGTGTTTATAGTATTGCTCTCACCCTGCATACTTCTGTATGCTAATGTAAAATTACAAGATTGCGGTGGTAGGCTCAAAAGCCGTGCATGCACCTTGAGCTAGGCCACAGCTCTTAGCAAAAAATGCTTACTTTCAAAATCCAATAGGGGAAGTGGTTAAGGTGTATGCACTGTATAAAGAAATGTATAAATAGTCCTGAAACCAATTCCTTGTAAGGCCACTGCACAACTTAGACTGTTTGTAAAGGAAAGAATGTGGCGGTGTTCCCCAAAACAACCCCCACACTAATATCATTCACAAGGGACCACTCCCAGACATCCGTATATACACAAAATAAAATGCTTGACTCACCACTCTTCAATCCCTTGGTGTGGTGTTCTTTCAGATCAGGATGCTGAGTCCAGTACTGGTGTGAAAAGTTGTGTCTTGTATTCCAGGATTATTACTCTCTGCCCATTATTCCATTTTTAGGGCCCTGAAAGACTTCACCTATGTCCCTTAGATGAAAAGACAGTCAGTGCAGTGTGCCTCTAGCCCACCTACCGCAATTTATATCCAAAACCTGTGCTCACTGTTTGGCCAAGTAATAAGCAAAGCATCAGAAAAAATGTATAACAGGAGCACCAAGTATATGGATAAAAAATCAAACTTTATTTAGAACATAAAGGGTATCTTAACCCCTGGGTAAGAACATACAATTATAGTTAAACAGATGACAAAAAGGCTGACCGGTTTCGGCTGTTGCCTTACTCCTAGCCTGCTTAAAACTGTCTGTCAGTTCTCAGATTTAAAAACCATCATCTGTGATCCTATTGGTTCAAAAACCCCACACCCCTCATTGTAACTCCCTTCAGCTGGGATCAATTAACCCTCCTTGTCAACATAGCTGCACTAGTCTATTTAATCAATATTACAAAATTACAAAAAGAGTGAGTTCCTAACCTCCTATTTATCATTAGTACTCAATATTTAATAAGTGCCAAACAACGAACAATGACAAATGACAGAATCTATCAGTTGGGTCTATTCAACAATTATATTGCATCTATGTATAGAGAAACTGTCTCTGAGTTGAAACCGCTTGTATAAAGAGACATGTATAAACACGAGTACTGTGTGTTCTGGTATCTATCCTGTCTCTTTTAACAGCTCTCAGGTTTTTGGTATGCTTCTAGATCGTCTATGTTATAGTTAAAAAAGTAGTGTATGTGCTAAGATTCCGTGTTTGTTTGTGATAGCTATTTACCATTAGAACCTGCTTCCTTAACCTCATTGGATGGTAACCGTATGTGTTGGCCACTCCGGTGCGGTCTACCAAATCCCAATGCTTTGCAGGGAGTCATGTGTGTAGCTATTGGTCCCTACCTACTGAGTCCTGATTGGTCGAATATCGTATGTGTACACCAATCAAAAATGTAGCCTGTCGCGTCACACCTCGCTGTCAGTCACCGCTCTCCTGTGCTGTCACTGCTAAATGTCCATTACTTGTGTACAATGGGACAATTCCATGCAATGCGAGCGTGCTTTGCCTGCCAAACCTGTTTTAAAGAGTAGCAACTCTGTTCTGTTTTCTCCCTTGTGAATCACATCCCGGTATAAACACATTAAACATTTATTTAGAGGGGCAGGTGTGTTGTACTCTAGCATTAAACTCATCTCCAGTAGATATCCCAAATAAGTAATAAATTTTAAATTACTATTTAGGTATATATAGCCTAAGTATATTCTGGTCTATTGTGCCCAGCATCAAAGGTTAATAAGCTGCTTGCTAAACTAACGAATATCACCTTTGTTATGATGTACACTTAGGTACCGCAATTCTAGTACACCCATAAATACACATTATAAAGTGCCAAGTGTATTTATGCTCTAACTATGTGTTTGATAGTAGTAAAATTCCTCAATAGGTAGTGAACCCTTATTTCTTATTTTAGGTGTATTTAGCTAAATTTATTCTGGTCCATTACATTTAGCTTCAAAGGTTAAGATACCCTTTATGTTCTAAATAAAGTTTGATTTTTTATCCATATACTTGGTGCTCCTGTTATACATTTTTTCTGATGCTTTGCTTATTACTTGGCCAAACAGTGAGCACAGGTTTTGGATATAAATTGCGGTAGGTGGGCTAGAGGCACACTGCACTGACTGTCTTTTCATCTAAGGGACATAGGTGAAGTCTTTCAGGGCCCTAAAAATGGAATAATGGGCAGAGAGTAATAATCCTGGAATACAAGACACAACTTTTCACACCAGTACTGGACTCAGCATCCTGATCTGAAAGAACACCACACCAAGGGATTGAAGAGTGGTGAGTCAAGCATTTTATTTTGTGTATATACGGATGTCTGGGAGTGGTCCCTTGTGAATGATATTAGTGTGGGGGTTGTTTTGGGGAACACCGCCACATTCTTTCCTTTACAAACAGTCTAAGTTGTGCAGTGGCCTTACAAGGAATTGGTTTCAGGACTATTTATACATTTCTTTATACAGTGCATACACCTTAACCACTTCCCCTATTGGATTTTGAAAGTAAGCATTTTTTGCTAAGAGCTGTGGCCTAGCTCAAGGTGCATGCACGGCTTTTGAGCCTACCACCGCAATCTTGTAATTTTACATTAGCATACAGAAGTATGCAGGGTGAGAGCAATACTATAAACACACCAGTTTTATTCTCCCTGAGGACAGCCGAAGAGAGAGAGGCGGCAGCTTGGGATTGCAATCAAATTTTTTCCCTCAACAAAACTAATTACAGCTTGATAACACTTTTTGAAGAGGTGGAAAACCTTCTATTGAGAGAGGACCAACTAAAATGGGATGTTAACACACTTAATAAATATTTGGAATTAGGCCTGATACCCAGGGGCCTCAGACTGAACAAATTCCCAACCTTTGTGACAGATGACAAGTCTTTTATTGAACAATGGAATAACTACCTTACAGAATGTTCACTTAAATTGATGAAATTAATCTGTGAATTTAAGTTGAAAACAATTGATGAACTGGCTATAAAGATAAAGGAATTACAGGATGAGCTAAACAAGAGAAGTGAAGAACCCAGCTTTCTAAAATTCGATGCCACCCTACAGAAAGTGCTGGCGGAAGCAAAAACATTACTACTGGAGACTAAACGCACAAAGTATTTAAGGGACTTGCAGGACTATAATTTGAACAGAGTCTACGTTTGGAATAGGAGAGATCGTTTTGCCCTAAGGAAGGAGCAAAACAGATCAGCCCCATACTACAACAGATGGAGAGGAGGAAATAGATCCAGAAGCAACAGAGGTAGACGTGTTAACTTCCAGGAAAGTGAAGGAGAATCCTGGGACGAAGGTTCGTCCTCAGGGGGAGAGGAATTGGGGGCCCACGAAACCACAGTGAGACCTAAGGAAGGACCTAACAGGTTGCCCCCAATCCTGAAGAACAGAGATTCTGAAACAGCATCCACCTTGTCACACTATAGAGAAGAACCCCCACAGGCGGGGGGAACAGGAAGGTTCCTGGGAGCAACCGAAAAATCCCAGTTGGAACAGGTTTTTCAGGTACCCCCAAAAGCATCAGAAGGGGGGGGAAGAGGAACCGCAGAACAACAACAACAACAACCGAGAGAACAGAGACGATACCCCCAAAGGAGGGGCCGAAGGAGGGGAAACTACAGGGACTGAACGTTTTAAACCTATCAAGTTATGTTCTAAATAAATCTGAAATTGAAGTGTTGAGTTTAGGTTTAACATTTGTTCCGTCTGCAGATTTCAATCTGTTTAGAACTCTTTTGGACGTTAACAAAATGATTCGGAACCTAACGTTGAGAAAATTCTTTAAGACACAAGATCAACGTCAATTTAATGAGAGTCCAAGTTCTTTTGATATATCTGACCGTGAACATCATGTTAATAATGATTTGAATTTCCAAGAATTATGCGATGTAAAGACTCTGGAATCTCTCCAAGAAGAGGAAGAGATGGAAGAAAGTAGGCGGGTGGCAACTCCACTCCTAAAGAACAAATCTTTGTTCTATCCCATCCAAAACAGGGGTCCTCTTCTGGAGAAATTCCAGAAGCGGGTAGAAAGTGATCTAATTAAGCTCCAATATGTTACACAAAGGGGCAAGAAGTCCAATGTCACACGAAAACAAAAAATGGCACTAGATGGTCTAAGAGATAACAACGACCTAGTGATTAGGTCAGCCGATAAGGGCGGAGCAATTGTTGTTCTTGATAAAAAGGATTTCATTCAGGAAGCTTTCAGACAGCTGAGAGTGGAACAGGATTATGAGGTATTGTCATTTGATCCAACATGCCAATTCCGGAGACAGTTGGTCTCCCTTGTAGACGATGGGGTAGAGATGGGCTATATTAACCAAGAAACTAAGGATTATCTTCTGGTACAAAACCCAGCCATTCCTGTGTTTAACCACCTACCCAAGATTCACAAGTCTACAGACAATGTCCAAGGGAGACCAATTGTAAGTGGAATAGGCTCCCTACTGGAACACCTGTCAGAGTGGTTAGATGGCATCCTGCAGCCCTTGGTAAGCTCCCTTTGGAGTCACCTGTCGGATACCAAACATGTATTGAATTTACTTTCTGGTGTGGTATGGCAGAGTGACTTTAAGTGGTTGACAGTGGATGTAAGATCCCTGTATTCAACCATACCACATGATAAGGGCCTGGAAGCCATAAAATTCTTTCTGTCAAAAGAGTATACAAGTGATCAGGATTTTATTGGATACATATTGAGAGTAACCAGATTTCTCCTTACCCACAACTATTTCCTGTTTGAGGGGGAGTTCTTTCTCCAGAGGCGTGGGACAGCGATGGGGGCAAAATTTGCCCCTTCTTACGCCAACCTTTTCATGGGTTGGTGGGAGCTCTCCCACGTCTTTGGAGAGAGGAACCTGTTCAGGCAGGAGATAGTGTGGTATAGGCGCTTCATTGACGATCTCCTCTTTATTTGGCAGGGCTCCCATAATGATCTAGAGAGGTTTGTAGAGGGACTTAACAACAACAATGTAGGCATTAGCTTTACGTCCGAGATACAAGAGCATTCAGTTAATTTTTTGGACATCTCACTAAAGGGAGAAGTAGGTCAGAAGATTACCACAGAGACATATCGGAAGCCAATTACAGGGAACTCTTTGCTGCACGCCGCAAGTTGTCACCCAAGGAGAGTGTTTAGGGGTGTAGCCAGAGGCCAGTTCATTCGCCTGAAAAGGAACTGTACTGATCAAAGTACATATGAGAAACAGGCCGATGAACTATCTGTTAGGCTCATGGAAAGAGGGTATCCAGGGTCAATAATTACAAAAGAGAGAAACGCTGTTACCAAAATTAACAGAATTGATCTTTTAAGACAGAAGAACACAAAATATATAAAAAGAACAAAAGGGACTGAGGACAGAAAAATCACATTCACGACAGAATATTCACAACAGTACACACAAATATGTCAGATCATTAGAAATAACTACCATCTGTTATCAGCAGATGATGCTCTAAAAGAGACAGTATCTGAGGGCATCAGATGTACATACAAAAGAAACAGAACAATAGGCAATATAATTGCACCTACAAGGTTGAGGAAGGAACAGACAGATGGGTCCTCCTGGCTGAGATTAAATGGGACCTATAGGTGCAATTATTTATCCTGCAAAGCTTGCGAGAAAGTCACTATAGGGGACTCCTTCAGCTCTCTAGTTACGGGGGAACACTTCCAGAAGAATTTATGTCTTAACTGCAGGTCGACCTTTGTAGTGTACTTGATTTCATGCACACACTGTGCCCTCCAGTATGTAGGCCTCACGACAAGGGAAGCCAGGGTACGAATAAAAGAGCATCTAGCGGATATCAAAGCAGGGGTACTCACAACGCCACTTATTAAACATTTTTCAATTACACACAATAAAGATAATTCATTCTTTTCCTGGACCATCATAGAGAAGGTACCAATCCAGATGAAAGGGGGGGACAGAACCCGCAAACTAGGCGAAAGGGAGGCCTTCTGGATCTTTCGCTTAAAAACAAGGATTCCAGATGGCCTCAATTCTGAATTTGACCTCATTAATTTTTGGTAGTGTACATTAGGAATAACACTCCATATATTTGGGGTATTTAGGTAACAATATGATTACTTTGTAAACCTGATTTTACCTATGTATTTATATATACATAGAGAGTAAACACCTAATATCAAAGCACTAATAAAACACAATAGACTCCAGGTGCTTGGTAGGAAGCAGTATATTCATGGTCTGACAGAAATACTAAGGTTAAATACATAGTTAGTGTAAGAACACCAAAGGCCCTTGGTAATTAGCAGCTCACTTTGAAGCTAAATGTAATGGACCAGAATAAATTTAGCTAAATACACCTAAAATAAGAAATAAGGGTTCACTACCTATTGAGGAATTTTACTACTATCAAACACATAGTTAGAGCATAAATACACTTGGCACTTTATAATGTGTATTTATGGGTGTACTAGAATTGCGGTACCTAAGTGTACATCATAACAAAGGTGATATTCGTTAGTTTAGCAAGCAGCTTATTAACCTTTGATGCTGGGCACAATAGACCAGAATATACTTAGGCTATATATACCTAAATAGTAATTTAAAATTTATTACTTATTTGGGATATCTACTGGAGATGAGTTTAATGCTAGAGTACAACACACCTGCCCCTCTAAATAAATGTTTAATGTGTTTATACCGGGATGTGATTCACAAGGGAGAAAACAGAACAGAGTTGCTACTCTTTAAAACAGGTTTGGCAGGCAAAGCACGCTCGCATTGCATGGAATTGTCCCATTGTACACAAGTAATGGACATTTAGCAGTGACAGCACAGGAGAGCGGTGACTGACAGCGAGGTGTGACGCGACAGGCTACATTTTTGATTGGTGTACACATACGATATTCGACCAATCAGGACTCAGTAGGTAGGGACCAATAGCTACACACATGACTCCCTGCAAAGCATTGGGATTTGGTAGACCGCACCGGAGTGGCCAACACATACGGTTACCATCCAATGAGGTTAAGGAAGCAGGTTCTAATGGTAAATAGCTATCACAAACAAACACGGAATCTTAGCACATACACTACTTTTTTAACTATAACATAGACGATCTAGAAGCATACCAAAAACCTGAGAGCTGTTAAAAGAGACAGGATAGATACCAGAACACACAGTACTCGTGTTTATACATGTCTCTTTATACAAGCGGTTTCAACTCAGAGACAGTTTCTCTATACATAGATGCAATATAATTGTTGAATAGACCCAACTGATAGATTCTGTCATTTGTCATTGTTCGTTGTTTGGCACTTATTAAATATTGAGTACTAATGATAAATAGGAGGTTAGGAACTCACTCTTTTTGTAATTTTGTAATATTGATTAAATAGACTAGTGCAGCTATGTTGACAAGGAGGGTTAATTGATCCCAGCTGAAGGGAGTTACAATGAGGGGTGTGGGGTTTTTGAACCAATAGGATCACAGATGATGGTTTTTAAATCTGAGAACTGACAGACAGTTTTAAGCAGGCTAGGAGTAAGGCAACAGCCGAAACCGGTCAGCCTTTTTGTCATCTGTTTAACTATAATTGTATGTTCTTACCCAGGGGTTAAGATACCCTTTATGTTCTAAATAAAGTTTGATTTTTTATCCATATACTTGGTGCTCCTGTTATACATTTTTTCTGATGCTTCAATTAAAAACCTACCTCAAAGGCCTGTTTCTCCACCTCCTACCGAACTCATCGCCTTTGCTTAGTAAAGATATTGACAGAGCCCACAGGGCATTACGACCCCCCCCCTCCAAGCCACCCCTGCCTCCTCTGGATGTGGTTATTAGATTCCTACGCTACACTGCAAAAGATATCTGGCAGGCGGCCAGGGCCCACCAGTCTATCTCCTATCAGGGTCACAATCTGCAGGTTTACCAGGACCTGAGTCCCTACACGATTTAAAGACGCAGGGAAATCAAGTTCATAACAGCCAAGCTGCAAGAACATCATATAAATTACCGCTGGGGATTTCCCTTCAGTCTGATTATTTCCCACAACGGGTCTCAAATTGTCTATAAGGACTTTAATGATCTTGACCAGCTATCCAGATGTTACCATCTAACCTTATCACCTTAATTTTTATTATTACAGAAAGATAGGGCTGACCTGGGCTTTCAGAGGTGGTATAAGATGACCTTTCCTCCCTGAATATTATGGTGCGGGGTCCCCCTCCCCTTGGTCCTTCCTCTCTCTCCCCAGACTAAATAGTTCACAACCACCTTGATAAACATAGGACTACACTGCTGTCCCCTCCCTGTTGTTATAACTAGTAAATTTATAACACAAGAGTTTGCAAGGCTACATTTCTCCCCCCTTTTGAATGGTGTATTTAGAAAGATTAATACACCTATTACAAATGTTATTGTTAATTTTATTTCTTGTTTGTTTTTGATTGTTGATATCTTTATTAACTGCTATGTCATATGTCTGTCTCCAAATTACAACATGGCTACAGATAACAGATTATTGTACGGTTATGTGCATGGTTTAATAGCATCTACCAGCTATCAAATAAATTCCCCCAAAACTTATGGATAACACTGACAAATATTAAAATTATTTCCCTCAATGTAAAAGGTCTCAATGATCCCCAGAAAAGATTGATGGCCCTGAGAGATTACAAAAGAAGTAATGAGATATCTTGTTTCTCCAGGAGACCCACTTTAAAAGGGGTTTTGAGCCTAAACCAGCCCTGAAGAAATTTGGATTAGTTTACTTGTCTTCCCACACCACTAAGCATAATGGAGTAGGAGTATTGATTAGCAAAAAACTCCCCTTTCGCGATACCTCAGTCTACAAAGATAAGGAAGGAAGGTCTATAATTGTTAGAATTCTTTTCCATAAACCTATAACCCTGGTTAATGTCTACGCCCCAAATAATGACCCTTCCCCTTTCTTCCATCAGCTCTGTAAAAAAATACTAGAGGTCTCCAGGGGTAGTTTGATTGTAGGGGGAGATTTTAACCTTGCCTTCGATCCGGCCCTAGACTGCTCCTCAGGCTCAACCTCTGTGCCTAATAAGACACTTAAACAGATTAAATTAGCCCTATCTCAACTGGCAATCCATGATACTTGGAGACTCCAGCACCCCACCACAAAAGATTTTACTATCTACTCTAACCCTCATCATTCATATTCTAGAATTGATTATCTATTCATTGACGTCACTAGCTTATCATACATCACACATACTGATATTTTCCCTATAACTTGGTCGGACCACGCTAAAATTAGATGCCAGCTCCGTTGGTCCACTTCTTGCCTCCCCAACATCAATTGGAAGTTTGACAATACGTTACTTAGGGGATCCTCTGATCTACCTCCAGTTACAAAAAGCCTTAATAGACTACTTTCAAATAAAATGACACTCCCGGCATTGATACTCAACATATCTGGAATGCACATAAGTGTGTAATTAGAGGGGAACTTATTGCTCTAAAAGCTGCCAAATTGAAACAAAAGAATGCATATCTGAACTCTCTCTTAGAAGATTTAGCTAAGCTACAAGATATACATAAAATGCATCCCAAGAATCCCTCACTAATAGAGAGCATAACACACAAACGCAGTCAGCTTCGCCTCCTATTGGGAACAGAGGCTAAAAATAAGGCCCTATTTCTTAAAAAGACCTATTATGAAGGGGCTAATAAACTGGGGAAAATGCTGGCACAGCAGCTTAAAAGAACAACACATAAACAATTTATTATGGGCATTCGTGGGTCCTCCAGTGGGTTGAAGTCCTCCACCAACGATATTGCATTGGCCTTTAAGGAATACTATGACAGATTATACAACATATGGTACACAACCGCAGACCCCAACCCTGACGATATAGCAGACTATCTGGCCCAGTCAACCCATCCCAAGTTAACAACAGATCAAAATAGAGAATTGGATGCCCCTTATACAGAGGAGGAGCTTTTGGATGCTACCTCCTCACTTCCTACAGGGAAGGCACCGGGTCCAGATGGGTTCGGAAACTTTTATTACTCCCAATTCAAAGAAATATTAGTCCCCTACCTACTTAGATATTTTCAGAGTATAGATGATAACAGGTCTTTCCCGTCTGCGCTCCAGACGCATATCTCGGTTCTACTTAAGCCCAACGAACCACCAGACCAAGTTTCTAACTACCGCCCAATTTCCCTCATCAACACTGATATAAAAATCTTTGCTAAAATAATGACGATCCAAATGAATAGATTTCTTCCTAGCTTAATTCACAGAGACCAAGTTGGATTTGTCCCGGGTCGGGAAGCGAGGGATAACACTGTCTGTAATATTCATTTAATCTGGCATGTCAATAATGATAATACCCCGACTGCATTTATTTCAACGGATGCCGAAAAGGCATTCGACCGTGTTAACTAGTCCTTCTTGAGAGCCTCCTTGGAGGCCTTCGGCTTTGGCACTACCACCTTAAATTGCATCTTTGCGCTTTACGCGTTCCCCAGCGCTCGCATTATTATTAATGGCACCTTATCTCCGCCGATAGAAATTAGGAACGGCACTCGTCAGGGCTGCCCTCTTTTGCCCCTACTTTTTGTGTGCCTCGTCGTGACCTTAGCTTCTAAAATTAGGAACAATTTAGAAATAACAGGGATTTCATCGGGACGGGATGTATATAAGCTCTCTTTATTTGCAGACAATATCCTTTTTACACTGACGAACCCGGAAAAGTCCTTCCCCCAACTCCTGACTGAATTTTCCACCTTTAATAGTCTCTCAAACTTCTTGGTTAACCATTACAAATCTGAAATTTTGGGCTTCAACCTTCCGGAGCACATGGTTAGTTCACTTAAAAATAGTTGCCCATTTAGGTGGTGGGGCTCAAAGAAACTTTCCTGGCTTGGGCGCATAAATACTTTAAAAATGTACATTTTTCCAAGACTCCTTTATATTATTTAAGCACTGCCGATCCCTCTGCCCCCCAGGTACATCCCCAGATTCAGAGCATATTTGGCTCCTTTGGCAAACGAAGCTGCCCAGAATAAATAAAGTTACTATGTCCCTTCCTAGACATCTGGGTAACCTAGGTTTACCCGATTTGGAGGTTTATAGAACCTCTATATTTTTGCAGAGGATATTGGACTGGAGGGTGGGTGGGTTTAGCAGAAGAGGTGTGTCCGGCTGGTGGAGAGCATAGGATCGGAGCTCCCACTTGCTAGCCTATGTTGGAGACCTGACTTTCTCGAAAGGTCCAAGATGATTTCCAATCCAATCACGAGGGAGTCTGTTTCCCAATGGGAGAGAGCTTTTAATCGTTACCCCTGTCTGTTGTCTAGACCGGGCCCACTGACTTCTCTAATTCACAACCCGGACTTCTCGATAGCCTCCTTTGGTATCCTACACTCCCTGGATACAACCAACAGAGATATTCTTGTCCATCACATAACTACTAACGAATCCATAAGCACACAAGACAGACTTATTGACAAGGGGTATGACTGGGCTAGGAACTTTATTTATCTAGATCTCCGGTGAGACATTCCCTCTCTATTATATACAAAATCTTGATACAGCCCCTCCCAGGCAATCTCCCATATGTCATAGAAATGTGGGAAAGAGAGCTGGGAATAATCATTCTCCCACAAACGGCAATTAACATGTTCTCTAACACCAAAAAGTCCTCTACCTCAGCTTCCATCCATTACAAGATTACATTGTTGGTACCTAACCCCCAGAAAATTGCACCGCCTGTTCCCCAAAACTAGTAAATCGATGCTGGAGGAGCGGCCATGTAGGGAGTGGTATGGGACGCCTCTAAACACCTACAACCCTTACTCCGGATTCTTATCAATAGTGTCAAAGTCCTCATTGCAAGGACATGGAAGTCTAAAGACATCCCATCCATGACTATGTGGAGAAACAAAGTTGCAGAGTTATTGGAGCTGGAGGAATATACTGCATATAAAAATGGTAACATAGAATGCTTTCTCATGCTACAAGCCGTGTGGGATGAATACATTAAAAACCTTTGAGCTTTTAAAACATTATCGAGTATTAGATAGTCCCCCTTGAGAAACAATTACAAATTAAATACTAAATTAAAGATAATATTGGTACAGAACTGTTGCACTGTAGCTATAATATTCATGCATAACATCAAGGTTTATATTAAGAGACATGACACCGCAAACCAAGGTGCTTTTGTAGTGATATTCTGTTTACTTTGTTTTATTTGAAAATCCAAGAGTCTGTACCAATGCTTTATGTTTGTTTATGTATATTTTCATTCTCTTTTGAAATTTTATGATGTTATATTTGCCAAAGATTGTTGTAAAGTATGGACAGATTCCTTCCAATAAAAAGATTTAACAAAAAAAAGCATACACGTATAGAAATGAGTTAATACAGTTAATCGATATACAGTGTGTGTATATGTATATATGTGTATATATATATATATATATATAATATATAATCCAGTCAAATGCACTCTCATGTCTTTTCAATGGGTTCTTTAATGGAACGTTTTCGGGGTTCACAACCCCTTCATCAGCATAAACCAATAACCAAATATCACACAATTTATAGTGTATCAAAACAGTGTCACACCAAACAAATTTGCTTTCCAAAAGTGCGCCAAAATACCGAGTGTGGAACGTATCTTGCGTTCCACCGTGATCATGTCAACCGGAAGTGATGTCACTTCCGGTTTCGCGACATGATAGAAACATATGTACATTGCTTTGTATTACAATTAATAACAAGTTACAACGTACTCAGAATTACCTAATAGAAAACTTAAAAATGATGTCAACAAACAAAATGTAATGTAATTACCTGTGAACTGCACATTACTTATAATAGTGTGAATCAATCGTCATAGTAATCGTAACTATGGTTACGAGACATCACTAAGTGAGTGTATTTATATAGTAGAGAATTCTCTAGTGCAACAAACATATATAGTGACATTAATTGCTAAACATTCTGTGTCATGTCCATTCACAGCTATGCATAGTGATTTATATACATAAATACATAAAGGGGAACTGAATATAAAAATGAAAGAATAAACTTGAAGAGTGGCTGTTCTTGCTTATACTTGTTATCAAAACATGTAGCAATGTGCACTGCCAACTGCATAGTACATGTACTTTATACAGGCAGTGTGTCAATAAATCGTTTTGCAAAATTATTCTGTTGTGTATTACTCTAAATGTAAAAATACATAAACGATGTACTGTGGCTAGTTTAGGCATGGCTTGTTATGTTAGCCTTCAAACTTAGCAACTAAACAAGTACATCTATATCTCTGTATATTAGTAATATGACTAAGATATATGTCCCACTAGAAAAAATTCACTTAATGATACAGTGAATTCACAAAAGCATTCAAACTAGCGTACTAGGATAAAGAGCGGCGTATTGAGTCATGACAATCATCATTGTACCTCTATTACTATGTATATATTAATGTGGCCTGTAACTTTTTTATACATTATATGGTGTGTGTGAATATTTCTAGACAATGTCCAGGATATGATTTCTTATGACACCATAGTGAATTAGGTATCAATGTCCAACATGTAGATGACCAAGTGTGGACACATAAGGACAGGCCATCTTGTAGCTTCTTAGTATTCTATAGATAGATTGATCTTATTCCCGATTTGAGGTATAAGGTGCAGAAATGGGTAATTTCACCTCAGAGACCAGGCTTCCACAACCCAGATGGGGGATATATTCCTCCACCCTGGTGTGTCGTAAGCGACCAGCTCACATCACTCAGAAGAGCCATGGGGCTGGGAGCTAAACGTAGCCACAATGACCCTGGGTTATACCCCAAGCATGTAGCACTACCTTATACCCTTAGGTAAGATTTTTAAAATCTGGAGTAGTGTTTAATCCGCCAGGATGGATAGTCCCCAATTTAAAGATCCATTGGGCTTCCCGTTTGAGTAGTATCTTGCTCCTATCCCCTCCCCGATCAAGTGGGGGGTATATGGTCGATGAGGATATAGCGGATTGAAGATACGGCATGGCCTTGCTTAACACAATGGCGTGCAACTGGTTGGTCAGAATCCCCTTTTTTAAGTGCCGATCTGATTGCGTGCCTATGGTTTGCCATTCGTTCCCGTAACGTGCCTGTGGTTTTGCCCACGTAAAAACAAGAACATGGGCAAAAGAGGAGGTACACCACGTGTGTGGTAGTGCACGTGATAGAGTGCTTGATCACGTATCTTCGCTTAGTGTGTGGGTGATGACAGGTTTTAGCACTGACCAAACCATTGCACGTTGTGCAGCCTAAGCATCTATATGATCCTTTGATGTTTATTTTTGCTCCTGTGGTGTAGCTAGCTTTTTGATCAGTACGCATCAAGAGGTCTTTAAGGTTAATACCCCTCTTGAAGCCCACCATTGGTTGTACCTGTCTGGTAAATGTTAACTTCGGGTCTGATGTCATAATAGGCCAATGTTGATGTAAAATACGTCCTGTATTTTTGGTAGTTGGAGTAAATGTAGTGGTCATAATAAGTTTGTTACTCGTGTCCCTCTTTAGTGTGGGCTTGATAAGTTCTTCTTGAGTGAGTGAGGATGCTGTACTCATGTTTTCTTGGATAATGGAAGGTTTATATCCCCGCTCGCGGAATCTTTCTCCCACTCCTGCCAATTGGGAGACCCCAGTTTGTATCTCTGAATTGTTTCTCATGGTTCTCACAAATTGAGATCTGACTATGCCCTTCAAAAGGGCAGGAGGGTGACAGCTGTCAGCGCTCAAAATGGAGTTCCGATCGGTTTGTTTATGATAAAGGGTCGTGCCCAATTGATGTGTTTTTTTTAAACACAGTCAAGTCTAGAAAATTAACGGACTGTGTGTCAACCGTCATTTTGAATTTAACATTACTTGTGGCCGTGTTATATGTTTCAAACCAAATCTGTAGTTCCTCCATGGTCCCCCGCCATACCATGAAAATGTCGTCAATATATCTGTAATAACATACTACTGTCAAATTGGTAGTGTTCCATAAATACAGATTTTCAAATTGAGACATGTACAGGTTGGCGTACGCGGGGGCCATGGAGGAACCCATGGCTGTGCCAGCTGATTGTAAATAGAAATTACTCTCGAATCTGAAGTAATTCTTATACAAACAGAATTCTATCAAGGAAAGAAAGAATTTGGTTGGTGGGCCCTCATAAAGAGAGTTATTGGTGATATGTTCCTCAATTGATTTCAGACCCTCATTGTGGGGAATGATAGTATACAGACTGTTGACGTCCAAACAGACCAATAGGTCATCAGGTTGGACGTCAACAGTCCGTATCTTACGTATGAAGTCACCTGTATCCATGATATATGATCTTACCTCCCTAACAACAGGTTGTAGTAAGATATCCACCAGTTGTGCCACCGGCTGTGTCAAGGAGTCCCTTGCTGACACAATCGGACGGCCTGGTGGATTATCTAGAGTTTTTTGTATCTTTGGGATTGAGTATAGGATGGGTATTTTAGGATAAGTAGTAATACAGAAATCACGAATATGTTCGGATAGCCAACCTTGTTCAAAACCCATCTGGATCAATGTATCCAATTTTATTTTAAATCTAGTAGTGGGATCATTAGGTAATACGGAATAAGTCTGTGTATCTGTCAACTGAGTCAAAATGTCAGTGCGGTAATCCTCATAGTTGAGTATCACTATGGCACCGCCCTTATCGGCGGGCCTAATGACTATACTTGAGTCTTCCTGCAGGGTCTTTATCGCCTGTCTTTCTTCCCTGGACATATTATGTGTCCAAAGGGACTGTTGTCTAGCTGTTTCAAGGTCTTGGGTGACCAGTCTCATAAAAGTTTTGGTACTCGGACTGCTATTTGTTGGTTCAAAAGAGCTGGGGGTTTTACATTGAAGTTCTACCTGTGTCTTGGTTGAACTAGATGTGGAGTTTTGAAAAAACTCTTATCTTAAGTGATTTGTTCAACTTGTACAGGTCCATTTTTAAATCAAACTCGGAAAGGGCTGTGCTAGGCACAAAAGATAGGCCCCGGTTCAAAACTTTACGTTCACTGTCTGATAAGTGATGTGTACTTAAATTGATTACTATGTCCTCTGTCGTGGGCGTCTTGGTGGCCGGTGTCTTATGCCCCGCCCGCCTAATATGGGGTCTATTGTGCCGCCCCCTCCCCGGGAGCGAGTAGTTACCCCTAAAAAATGATGATTGGGTGTAGAGTGTTCTCTAGATGTATGCGTGGAAAATTGATTAAGGGGTCTGTATGATCCAGGTGGAGTCAGAGAAGTATTGCCAGGGTTTCTATCAGTGTCAGAAGACTCTCCCCCACTAGTATCCACAGTATCAAAGTGGACCCGTCTATTTCTCTGTCTCCTTCTGGTTCTAATATCTGGTGTTGTAGTTAACCATTTGTAGACTTTCCCTTGTTTATAGTCCTGATTTACTGTTTCTAATTTCCTGTTTTTAAAGGTTATTAAATCTGTCTGGTATTTATCTATTTGTGTTTTAATTTTAGATAACCAGTTTTCTTGTGTGTCACTAGTAAGTGTAGCCTGGTATGTGTTTTCAAAAGTCTGTATTTCAACTTTGACTTTACCTAGGATAGACGTGACCTCCTCTATAACAAGTAGAATTAAGTCTAAGGAGCACTTGTTCAGAATGAAGCACCATTTTTTTCTGAACTCGGGATTTTCACGCCCGATGGTGGGTACATTATGGACCTTAAAACCTCTGGGTATGTGCCCTGTTCTAAAGTAATCAGAAAGGTAACTAGCATGTAAAGTTAAATCAACCTCTCTCTTTTTTAATTTCAATAATGTGTGATATAAATTAATTGGGGTCTCACCAACTGTCTTGGAGATTGGTGCAAACAAGATCCGAACAGCATCATCTGGTGTGTACGATACAGTTCCAGTCTGGGCTTTCACTGCTTGACAGGTTAAATCCTCACTTAGTACTTGCTGCTCAATGTGTTCCTCCTGTGTTTGTAGTGTAGACATACTTTAATGAGGAAAGAATGTGTAGAGACAGGGCAATCAATTCCTTAATCCTTAAGATTATTGGTACACAGATGTAGAGCAAGAGTAGAGGTAAGATGTAGCCAGTAGCTAGGTCCCGGGAACAAAGTGTCCATATGAATGAGAAAACACAAAGTTGCAAAACTAATAGATAACAGTCTGTAATTAAACAGTCAATAAGCAAGCTACAACCACAACTAATAGCGCTGGAGCAAATGAAAAAAGTGTAGTCAAAAGCAGGGGGTTCCACTGATCAAATAATATACAAACAATTTCCAGCTCAGCCCTCCAAGTGTCAACCGCCTGGGTGCAGAAATAAGCAATATAAATAATCCAGTCAAATGCACTCTCAGGTCTTTTCAATGGGTTCTTTAATGGAACGTTTTCGGGGTTCACAACCCCTTCATCAGCATAAACCAATAACCAAATATCACACAATTTATAGTGTATCAAAACAGTGTCACACCAAACAAATTTGCTTTCCAAAAGTGCGCCAAAATACCGAGTGTGGAACGCATCTTGCGTTCCACCGTGATCATGTCAACCGGAAGTGATGTCACTTCCGGTTTCGCGACATGATAGAAACATATGTACATTGCTTTGTATTACAATTAATAACAAGTTACAACGTACTCAGAATTACCTAATAGAAAATTTAAAAATGATGTCAACAAACAAAATGTAATGTAATTACCTGTGAACTGCACATTACTTATAATAGTGTGAATCAATCGTCATAGTAACCGTAACTATGGTTACGAGACATCACTAAGTGAGTGTATTTATATAGTAGAGAATTCTCTAGTGCAACAAACATATATAGTGACATTAATTGCTAAACATTCTGTGTCATGTCCATTCACAGCTATGCATAGTGATTTATATACATAAATACGTTAAAAAAGGGGAACTGAATATAAAAATGAAAGAATAAACTTGAAGAGTGGCTGTTCTTGCTTATACTTGTTATCAAAACATGTAGCAATGTGCACTGCCAACTGCATAGTACATGTACTTTATACAGGCAGTGTGTCAATAAATCGTTTTGCAACATTATTCTGTTGTGTATTACTCTAAATGTAAAAATACATAAACGATGTACTGTGGCTAGTTTAGGCATGGCTTGTTATGTTAGCAAATAAAAGATACAAGGTAAGGACTCTTAACAGGTAAGGGTAACACACAGGTCACCTGTGTGTTACCCTTACCTGTTAAGAGTCACCTTTACTAAGGTCTCCCTCTTCTTGGATTGGTATTTACCTTGTATCTTTGAATAAAAGAGACTTTTTATTTGCAAATTTACCTGGATTGCAGTGCCTGTCAAATTCTTTTTCTCCTGTATCATTTTGTTGCTGGATTCGGCATACACCGACTACGGCACTCCTGGGGCAATCCCAAGCGGCCTCGCGGCCTCCAAGTTCACTTCCGGTTGGACGGTTTGAGGAAGCGTCTGTGTTCGAGCAGTAAGATTCTACAAGCTTTTACTTGTTATGTTAGCCTTCAAACTTAGCAACTAAACAAGTACATCTATATCTCTGTATATTAGTAATATGACTAAGATATATGTCCCACTAGAAAAAATTCACTTAATGATACAGTGAATTCACAAAAGTATTCAAACTAGCGTACTAGGATAAAGAGCGGCGTATTGAGTCATGACAATCATCATTGTACCTCTATTACTATGTATATATTAATGTGGCCTGTAACTTTTTTATACATTATATGGTGTGTGTGAATATTTCTAGACAATGTCCAGGATATGATTTCTTATGACACCATAGTGAATTAGGTATCAATGTCCAACATGTAGATGACCAAGTGTGGACACATAAGGACAGGCCATCTTGTAGCTTCTTAGTATTCTATAGATAGATTGATCTTATTCCCGATTTGAGGTATATGCACCCAGGCGGTTGACACTTGGAGGGCTGAGCTGGAAATTGTTTTGTGTCCTATCCTTGAATTTTGGTGTTTATACACACCATCCGTTTCTATTCGTCGTTGATTGCTGGTCCCTGTGATCTAACAGGTGAGCATTTATTATTGTCTTTAATTACCTTTCATTACCCATATTCATCTGGGAAAATTTCCCATTTTTTGTTTTCCTCTCTCCAATTTCTTACCTGTGAGGAACATCTTCTGCAAGCGCTATTAGAAAAAATACTCTCTATCACATATATATATATATATATATATATATATATATATATATATATATGTATATATATATATATATATATATATATATATATATATATATATATATATATATATATATATATATATATATATATATATATATATACATACACATAGAGCCCAACAAACATGTGAGGGGCAATCATGAATGGTGTTAGCAGAGTCCAAAGAACAAATGATGAACGATAAGGCTCTTTGAAAATCCAGGGACTCCTGATGCAAAGCAGCCAAAAGGAGGGAGGTATCCAGGGCTCACCGGGTGGAATAATTGAGTTTCCATTTTCTTGTTTTGTGCTTGTGCTAGGAATTTTGGGAGACTCCCTAAACTGTAGGATTATTTACAGTATATTTTTGTTTCTTAGCGCAGTGATTTTAGCTTTTGTAACAAATTTGATAATACAAGTACATTTTAAATTTGTTTTTTTATCCGTGATGTTATATTTCACTGTTTGTTTATGACTTCTTTCCTGCTTTACAGCTCCCTAACCTACTTTTCTATGGACCACCAGGAACAGGCAAAACATCTACAATTTTGGCAGCGTCTAGAGAGCTCTTTGGGTAAAGTACAATAGAAAATCTAAAACAAAGCTGATCTTGCTGCACACTGCTGATTCTGCAACATTCCTCCCGTTGCTTTGTACTGACTTATGGACTGCAGTTCTTGTATAATTCACTCTGCTGTTAGTTTGCATGTTTATTTTATTAAAAAAAGAAAAAGTATACATAAATGCTATATTGCTGTTTCCTCGTTGAATAACCAAAAAAAATAAATAAAAATAAATTATGAGTGTAAAATTACTCCCTGGAGGCAATTTGCCCTTATAAGTTTCAGTTGAAAGCTCTCAAATATTTAGGCATAGCACTCCTTGTCCAGATCACTTTTTAAGAGTTTAAAGGGATAGTCTAGTCAAAATTAAGCTTTCATGATTCCTATAGAGCATGCAATTTTAAGCAACTTTCTAATTTACTCCTATTATCAATTTTTCTTCGTTCTCTTGGCATCTTTATTTGAATGTAAGCTTAGTAGCTGGCCCATTTTTGGTTCAGCACATGGGTAGCGCTTGCTGACTGGTGGCTATATTTAGACACCAATAAGAAAGTGCTACTCAGGTGTTGAACCAAAAAAATGGGCCGGCTTCTATGCTTACATTCCTGCTTTTTCAAATAAAGATACAAAGAGAACAAAGAAAAATTGATAATAGGATCTGAATCATAAAAGTTTTTAATTTTGACTAGACTATTCCTTTAATTCTAGATCGACCTTTTCCACAATACAGAAGGACCTAGCCTCTTGGTAGGATCAATCTCTCTCATGCTAGGGTAGGTACAGGTTATTATAATGAATATACTGCCCAGATTATTATAAGTTTTACAGGCTCTACCTATCAAGCTCCCAAGCACACATATATATGACAGTCTTAATCTACAATTAATGCTGTTTGGGTAAAAGTGAAGCCCAAAATCAATAAGAGCACTATGTATAGGCCACTCCAGGACGGGGTGCTAGAAATGTTCAATCTAAACCATGGGTTGCAATAGATTGCAGACCAGGAAACACTGACTCATTTCTTTTACAGTATATGAGTGTATTTGGGTAGGATTGAATTGTGAGACACGGAAGAGATATCTCTACTTCAGGGTTCCAATGCAGAGATTGTAAAGGGGCTAGCTATCAGAACGCTGTGGGGAAACTGGATCAAAATTGGCTGTACGATCCCAGTGTGTAAACTCCTCTCTAACAGGAAGTGCCTGTATAGAACTACACAGGATTTTATGAATTTTTTTACATGATGGTTTAAATACAACAAAATTCAACCCTTTCTAAACACCTCATCTTTTCAGAATGATCTCATAATATTGCTCACTCCATTTGAACAGGAGTGCCTTCTAGAAAGTCCATTAAGGGGATCTTTGTCTTTGGCAAGGAAATTGCTTGAGGAAACTGGTCGTCATTTTCTACCTACATATGTACAATACTGTCATATTGACTTGGGACATTTCTTTCAGCAAAGTGAAGGAAAATGTATACCTATACCAACACAGATTAAAACAATATATCCAAGTTTGCAAAACCTTCACCTTTTTTGAGCCTTTGTGGAGCAGTTCCTAGGCACCAGCTTCTTCACTCCAATGAACTCCTGCACATGGTATTGTGTTTTATGGTTATGTCATTAGCCTAAAGGACAACTACAGATGTTTACTTTTCACTTTTTTAGGACAGCATACGTTTCTTTTTAAGCTTACAACTCCTGGCTTATGTGGATTAGATCACCTGTTCCGACAAATAATAATTTGGATTATTTATTTTAAATCAAGTGATTTGGGACTATGCTTTGCATAATATAGTAACGAGCATATTATTTACACTTAGCCCTAGATTGATGGGAGTTATTTAAATTGATGTGCAATTTAAGGTATTGTCCTGTTATTAATATATAATCCTTAGTGCTTTGGACCTTTTTTTTTTTTTTTTTTTTTTTTTTTTTTAATTGTTTTCTTTTTAAAGATACGATGAGTCCATGGATTTTATCCTTACTTGTGGGATTACGCCTCCTGGTCAGCAGGAGGAGGCAAAGAGCACCAGAGCAGAGCTGTATATATAGCTCCTCCCTTCCCTCCCACTCCAGTCATTCTCTTTGCCTATGTTAGTGATAGGAAGAGGTAAAGTGAGGTGTTAGATTAGATTCTTCAATCAAGAGTTTTTTATTTTTAAAAGTAGTGCCAGAGAGTGCTGCTTTATTCTAGGGTGTAGCCGTAGTCCATGTCAGTCTCTAGAGTAGAGCTATTGGTGGCTTTAGAGCAATGGGAACTGGTAGGACATAATTCTCACTGCGCCTCCCATACTGTGATGCTGCCCTTCTTGTTAAGGGCTAAGCAGAAACTAACTCAGGCCCTATCTTTGTCCACAGGGCTATAGGAGGGAAAGGACCTCTTACACCTGTTGAGGCTGTCCTGCTGTCGGTCAGCATCGAGGTAAGTGCAGTTTTTATTATTCTAGGACATATTTAACTCAGAAAGGACTCTGCACTTAAGTATACATATTTCTCCAACATAGGTGTGTCCGGTCCACGGCGTCATCCTTACTTGTGGGATATTCTCTTCCCCAACAGGAAATGGCAAAGAGCCCAGCAAAGCTGGTCACATGATCCCTCCTAGGCTCCGCCTACCCCAGTCATTCTCTTTGCCGTTGTACAGGCAACATCTCCACGGAGATGGCTTAGAGTTTTTTAGTGTTTAACTGTAGTTTTTCATTATTCAATCAAGAGTTTGTTATTTTCAAATAGTGCTGGTACGTACTATTTACTCAGAAACAGAAAAGAGATGAAGAATTCTGTTTGTATGAGGAAAATGATTTTAGCAACCGTAACTAAAATCCATGGCTGTTCCACACAGGACTGTTGAGAGCAATTAACTTCAGTTGGGGGAACAGTTTGCAGTCCTTTGCTGCTTGAGGTATGACACATTCTAACAAGACGATGTAATGCTGGAAGCTGTCATTTTCCCTATGGGATCCGGTAAGCCATGTTTATTACGATTGTAAATAAGGGCTTCACAAGGGCTTATTTAGACTGTAGACTTTTTTTGGGCTAAATCGATTGATATTAACACTTATTTAGCCTTGAGGAATCATTTATTCTGGGTATTTTGATATAATAATATCGGCAGGCACTGTTTTAGACACCTTATTCTTTAGGGGCTTTCCCAAAGCATAGGCAGAGTCTCATTTTCGCGCCGGTGTTGCGCACTTGTTTTTGAGAGGCATGGCATGCAGTCGCATGTGAGAGGAGCTCTGATACTTATAAAAGACTTCTGAAGCGTCATTTGGTATCGTATTCCCCTTTGGGTTTGGTTGGGTCTCAGCAAAGCAGATACCAGGGACTGTAAAGGGGTTAAAGCTTAAAACGGCTCCGGTTCCGTTATTTTAAGGGTTAAAGCTTCCAAAATTGGTGTGCAATATTTTCAAGGCTTTAAGACACTGTGGTGAAAGTTTGGTGAATTTTGAACAATTCCTTCATGTTTTTTCGCAATTGCAGTAATAAAGTGTGTTCAGTTTAAAATTTAAAGTGACAGTAACGGTTTTATTTTAAAACGTTTTTTGTACTTTCTTATCAAGTTTATGCCTGTTTAACATGTCTGAACTACCAGATAGACTGTGTTCTGAATGTGGGGAAGCCAGAATTCCTATTCATTTAAATAAATGTGATTTATGTGATAATGACAATGATGCCCAAGATGATTCCTCAAGTGAGGGGAGTAAGCATGGTACTGCATCATTCCCTCCTTCGTCTACACGAGTCTTGCCCACTCAGGAGGCCCCTAGTACATCTAGCGCGCCAATACTCCTTACTATGCAACAATTAACGGCTGTAATGGATAATTCTGTCAAAAACATTTTAGCCAAAATGAACCCTTGTCAGCGTAAGCGTGGATGCTCTGTTTTAGTTACTGAAGAGCATGACGACGCTGATATTAATATCTCTGAAGGGCCCCTAACCCAATCTGAGGGGGCCAGGGAGGTTTTGTCTGAGGGAGAAATTACTGATTTAGGGAACATTTCTCAGCAGGCTGAATCTGATGTGATTACATTTAAATTTAAATTGGAACATCTCCGCATTTTGCTTAAGGAGGTATTATCCACTCTGGATGATTGTGAAAATTTGGTCATCCCAGAGAAACTATGTAAAATGGACAAGTTCCTAGAGGTGCCGGGGCTCCCAGAAGCTTTTCCTATACCCAAGCGGGTGGCGGACATTGTTAATAAAGAATGGGAAAGGCCCGGTATTCCTTTCGTCCCTCCCCCCATATTTAAAAAATTGTTTCCTATGGTCGACCCCAGAAAGGACTTATGGCAGTCAGTCCCCAAGGTCGAGGGAGCGGTTTCTACTTTAAACAAACGCACCACTATTCCCATAGAGGATAGTTGTGCTTTCAAAGATCCTATGGATAAAAAATTAGAAGGTTTGCTTAAAAAGATGTTTGTTCAGCAGGGTTACCTTCTACAACCCATTTCATGCATTGTCCCTGTCACTACAGCCGCATATTTCTGGTTTGATGAACTGATTAAGGTGCTCGATAGTGACTCTCCTCCTTATGAGGAGATTATGGACAGAATCAATGCTCTCAAATTGGCTAATTCTTTCACTCTAGACGCCTCTTTGCAATTGGCTAAGTTAGCGGCTAAGAATTCTGGGTTTGCTATTGTGGCGCGCAGAGCGCTTTGGTTGAAATTGTAAGGTTGTAAATGTAGCTGGACAAGAAACCAGAATGTTATTCTGTAACAACTGGTAAAAAACTGTGCCAGCAAGTTAATAAGACATAATGGATAGCAGACAAGATATAGTTAATATCACAATCTGTGCCTTTAGAAATCTCATGCAACTAGTAACAGGAGTTGATAGGTTAACAGTCACAGGTAATGAATTTCACTTGGTCAAAAAAGAGAGTTCATAAGTGATTACTGAGTCAGTGGATTAATATGCAGCTTAAGCAAACAGAGGTTATAACAGCTTGTTATGCCTGTAAAAGGTGGAGCATATGGCATAAATAGTTAATGAATGTTTGTACCTTAGTTGCAGATGAAGAAAGGACTGGATCCAGTTTTCAGAGCAGTGAACAATGTTTTAGATAACAATCTACTTACAACTTGGTAGGAGAGATTGCTGGGAGGAACAGATGAGAGCTTTGCAGACAGTGTGCAGCAGGTGAGCAAAAATGAGGAAGTGATCCTTGCAGCCGGGACTTGATGCAGTGTAGGAATCCAAAAGGAAAAAGATCCAGTATGCTGAGCTGCTTGAAGCAGGGAAGCAGGTTCCAAAGTAAGAATCCTTCACAGTTGAAAAAGTAGCAAGGTAACACAGCAGTAAATAACTATAGAGATTGCTTAAATAAAATAAGCACTTGCATTAGAGGTCAGACTTGAAAGAGACTGCTGTGAACAGGTTGAACACAACAGGCTAAGCACAAAATAATCAAGCAATGATGTGAAGAAAGGGGAGTGGTTTTATAGGCAGGAGGAATTGAGTGGAATGTCTTAAAGGGACATTACATATCCCCCCACTCAGGACATCCTCTCCGAGGATGCAGTAGAAGGTTTATCAGGATAACGGAGATGGAAAGCCCTAAGCAGCTGAGGAGCATTAACACGGGAGCGAGGTACCCAAGAATCTTCCTCAGGACCGTAACCCTTCCAACGGAGGAGGTACTCCAAACGTCCACGAGAGATTCTGGAGTCCAAGATGGTTTCAAGCTCAAACTCTTCCTGACCATCCAACTGAATGGGCGGTGGAGGTGCCTGGGGACGTGAACGTGATGCGCTCGAGATATAGGGCTTCAGAAGCGAAACATGAAATGTGGGGTGAATTCTGAAATGTCTCGGTAAGTCCAAGGTAACAGACGTCGGACTTAGAATTCGAACAATGGGGAATGGACCAATGTATTGACTGCCCAGCTTCTTGGAGGGCACTGCCGGTTTCAGGTATTTGGTGGAAAGCCAGACTCGATCTCCCAGTTTGTAATCAGGACACGGCCTGTGTCTCAAATCATAATAAAGTTTTTGCCCAGCTTTAGCAGTGTTTAAATGTTCTTTTAGTAAAGTCAAAGTGTTTTGTAAATTGGTTAAGTATGTTGAAGCTGAAGGGGATGCCCTTCTATCTGGTGATAGTAGAATGGATTGAGGATGGTAGCCATAAGTAGCATAAAAAGGTGTTACCCTAGTGGAGGATGAAATTGAGTTGTTGTAGGAATACTCTGCCAAGGGAAGGAGAGAGATCCAATCGTCCTGTAGGTGAGTGATATAACAACGTAAATATTGCTCAAGTAAGCCATTCACTCTTTCTGTGAGACCATTTGCCTGCGGATGGTAAGATGAGGTTAGTCTTGGTTGAATACGTAAACTGGTACAAAGAGTTTTCCAAAAATGAGAGGTGAACTGAGTACCGCGATCGGTAATGATGGACCGTGGTATGCCATGTAAGCGCACAATGTTGTTAATGAAAGCTTGTGCGGTCTCTGTTGCGGTGGGAAGTGATTTTAAGGGAACAAAATGGGCCAACTTGGTCAAATGATCGACCACGACCATAATGGTATTATGGTTTTGAGATAGAGGTAGTTCCACTATGAAATCCATAGAAATCAGTGACCATGGAATTTCTGGTATAGGTAAGGGATTAAGATATCCAATGGGTTTCTTTCTTTCAACTTTATTTCTGGCACAAACATCACAGGAATTGACATAATCCTGTACAGAATCTGATATTTTGGGCCACCAGAAATCCCTGCAAAGTAATTCTTTGGTTTTATGTATACCTGGATGGCCTGATAATGGGTTGTCATGGTAGTAGTTTAGGATAAAATTCCGTAATTGTTTTGGAATGTATAACTTTTTATGATAAGTGTAAAGTCCAGTATTTTCTTTTATTAGATGGCTATCATTAGGTAGGTCATCTGTTTGGAGTGCTCTGATAATGTCATTCTCAAATGTTGTTAACTGACCTATTATCTTATGTGGGGGTATTAAATACATATTTTGATCTGGCCTTAAGCTTTGTTCATGGATGCGGGACAATGCGTCTGCTTTTGTGTTTAAACGTCCAGGTCTATAAGTAATCAGGAAGTTAAACCTGTCCAAAAATAAACTCCATCGCACTTGACGGGAGGAGAGAGTTTTACTTTGGCGTAAATATTGTAGGTTTTTATGGTCTGTATATATTATAAAAGGAGTCTTTGTGCCCTCTAATATATGCCTCCATACTTCTAGTGCTGATTTGACTGCTAACAATTCCTTGTCCCCTATGGAGTAATTAGCTTCAGCTGGTTGTAAGGTTCTGGAGTAATAGGCTATGGGATGTTGTATATTGTCTAATTTAGACTTTTGAGAAAGAACTGCCCCAATTCCAGTGTCTGAGGCATCTGCTTCAACTATAAACTGACAAGTATGGTCAGGTATATTCAATATAGGAGCAGAGATGAATCTATCTTTTAATAAAAGGAAAGTTTCCTCTGCGTGAGGAGACCAGGTAAACTTAGTATTTTTGCTGGTTAAACTGGTTAGGGGTTTAACAATTGTTGAAAAATTATGAATAAATTTGCGATAGAAATTTGTAAAACCCAGAAATCTCTGTAAGGATTTCACATTAGTGGGTCTTGGCCAATCCTTTATTGCAGATAACTTATCTGGATCCATTCGGATTTGATCTGGTGTTACTATGTATCCAAGAAACTTTATCTCATGGACATGAAAAAGGCATTTTTCAAGTTTAGCAAATAACCTGTTTTCACGCAATCTTGTCAAAACCCACCTAACATGTTTAATGTGATCAGATGTAGTCCGTGAATAAATTAAAATATCATCCAGGTAGATTATAACACACACGTCAATGAGGTCTTTAAATATCTCATTTATAAAATGTTGGAAAGTGGCAGGGGCATTACAAAGGCCGAAAGGCATGACCTTATACTCAAATAGGCCATATCTTGTCCTGAATGCAGTTTTCCACTCATCCCCATCTTTAATTCTTATCAAATTATATGCCCCCTTCAGATCTAATTTGGTGAAAATAGTTGCACCATTGAGACGTTCTAAAAGTTCAGGGATGAGTGGAAGTGGATAACGGTTTTTTACAGTTACTGCATTCAGAGCTCTGTAATCTATAATGGCCCTTAATGATTGATCTTTATTTTTTACAAAAAATATTCCGGCAGCTGCGGGTGATACAGATGGTACTATGAAACCTTTCCTAAGATTCTCGTCTAGATATTCTCTGAGATACTGTAACTCATCTTGAGAGAGGGGATATATTTTCCCATATGGAACTACTGCTCCGGGTACCAAATCTATGGGACAATCAAAATCCCTATGGGGAGGAAGAGTCTCTGCTTCCTTTAAATCAAACACATCACTTAAATCCTGATACTCTGTTGGTATGCTAACATCTAACATTCCTATAGTTTGTTGTTGAAAACAAGTGGTTTTACAAAATAAGGAGGGGAATGTTATCTTTGAGTGTTTCCAGTCTATAGTGGGATTGTGTTTGACTAACCAGGGAAAACCTAAGATGATGGTATGTAGTGCTGAGGGTATTATATCAAAGCTTTGATATTCTGTGTGACCATCAGTAGTAGTTATTAATAAAGGTATGGTGTGTTGTTTTATAGGACCACTATGAATCAATGAACCATCTATTACTTTAATGAACAGAGGTTTTTGCTTTGTAACACACGGTATTTTATTAGCACTAACAAAAGTGGCATCCATAAAACACCCATACGCCCCTGAATCAACAATGGCCTCAGTCTTGATTTGAAGTCGATCCCACTGTAGAGATAAAATCAGTGTGAGTGCATTGTTGTGGTTATATAGGGAGGTATTGCATAAATGTAATGGCTTACCCTTCCTTGATCTCTGTAGTATGGGACATGTTGCTACTGGGTGGTCTCTACTGGCACAATAGAGGCACAAATTGGAGATGCGTCTTCTATTTTTCTCCTCTGAGGTTAGTGGGGCTTTAATTACACCAATCTCCATTGGTGTGGGGAAATGGGATTCTCTTTCTGTGTAAATAGGTGAGGGTCTCTTTAAAGTGGTCTCTGTAGTCAGTCTTTCTGAACGGCGTTCCCTAAGTCTGCGGTCCAGTGTAGTTGCTAATTTAATAAGTCCAGTCAGAGTTTCTGGCATATCAAGTCTGGATATTTCATCCTTTAGTGTGTCATTAAGTCCCAGTCTGAACTGGTTTCTCAAGGTGATATCATTCCATAATGTGTCTGTGGCCCACATTTGGAACTCTGTTATAAAGTCCTCCACAGGACGTTTTCCTTGTTTTAATGCTCTTAGTTTTGTTTCTGCGTTTATTTGACTATTGCTGTCTTCATAAAGGGATGCCATTGCAGCAAAAAATTGATCTAGTGAGTCTAACAACTGACTTTGTGTCTCAAAAAAGCGGTTAGCCCACGCCCTGGGTTCACCTGCAAGATAGGATATGGCAGTGCAAACCTTTATTTTCTCTGTGCAGTAAGTTCTTGGCTTCATTGAAAACAGTAGGTAACAGGCGTTTTTAAAACCTCTGAAGTCAGATCTTTTACCAGAAAAAACAGCAGGTGGGTTAATTAAAGGTTCTGGAGGGTCTGGAGATTTTGGGGCAACAATATCTTTAAGTACATTTTTCAGTGCAGCATTCTCTGCCTGAAGTTCTGTGAGCCCTCTTGCTAGAAAATCAACTTTCTGATTGAGAGTGTCAAACTCTGCTTTAACTGCCTGTGGATCCATTAAGCTATATAACTTTAACTTTATAGGCTTGATTATTATGTAAGGTTGTAAATGTAGCTGGACAAGAAACCAGAATGTTATTCTGTAACAACTGGTAAAAAACTGTGCCAGCAAGTTAATAAGACATAATGGATAGCAGACAAGATATAGTTAATATCACAATCTGTGCCTTTAGAAATCTCATGCAACTAGTAACAGGAGTTGATAGGTTAACAGTCACAGGTAATGAATTTCACTTGGTCAAAAAAGAGAGTTCATAAGTGATTACTGAGTCAGTGGATTAATATGCAGCTTAAGCAAACAGAGGTTATAACAGCTTGTTATGCCTGTAAAAGGTGGAGCATATGGCATAAATAGTTAATGAATGTTTGTACCTTAGTTGCAGATGAAGAAAGGACTGGATCCAGTTTTCAGAGCAGTGAACAATGTTTTAGATAACAATCTACTTACAACTTGGTAGGAGAGATTGCTGGGAGGAACAGATGAGAGCTTTGCAGACAGTGTGCAGCAGGTGAGCAAAAATGAGGAAGTGATCCTTGCAGCCGGGACTTGATGCAGTGTAGGAATCCAAAAGGAAAAAGATCCAGTATGCTGAGCTGCTTGAAGCAGGGAAGCAGGTTCCAAAGTAAGAATCCTTCACAGTTGAAAAAGTAGCAAGGTAACACAGCAGTAAATAACTATAGAGATTGCTTAAATAAAATAAGCACTTGCATTAGAGGTCAGACTTGAAAGAGACTGCTGTGAACAGGTTGAACACAACAGGCTAAGCACAAAATAATCAAGCAATGATGTGAAGAAAGGGGAGTGGTTTTATAGGCAGGAGGAATTGAGTGGAATGTCTTAAAGGGACATTACAGAAATCTTGGTCGGCTGATGCGTCTTCCAAGAACAAGCTACTAAACATTCCTTTCAAGGGGAAAACGCTGTTTGGTCCTGACTTGAAAGAGATTATCTCTGATATCACTGGGGGTAAGGGCCACGCCCTTCCTCAGGATCGGCCTTTCAAGGCAAAAAATAGACCTAATTTTCGTCCCTTTCGTAAAAACGGACCAGCCCAAGGTGCTACGTCCTCTAAGCAAGAGGGTAATACTTCTCAGGCCAAGCCAGCTTGGAGACCAATGCAAGGCTGGAACAAGGGAAAGCAGGCCAAGAAACCTGCCACTGCTACCAAGACAGCATGAAATATTGGCCCCCGATCCGGGACCGGATCTGGTGGGGGGCAGACTCTCTCTCTTCGCTCAGGCTTGGGCAAGAGATGTTCTGGATCCTTGGGCGCTAGAAATAGTCTCCCAGGGTTATCTTCTGGAATTCAAGGGACTTCCCCCAAGGGGGAGGTTCCACAGGTCTCAGTTGTCTTCAGACCACATAAAAAGACAGGCGTTCTTACATTGTGTAGAAGACCTGTTAAAAATGGGAGTGATTCATCCTGTTCCATTAAGAGAACAAGGGATGGGGTTCTACTCCAATCTGTTCATAGTTCCCAAAAAAGAGGGAACGTTCAGACCAATCCTAGATCTCAAGATCTTAAACAAATTTCTCAAGGTCCCATCGTTCAAGATGGAAACCATTCGAACTATCCTTCCTTCCATCCAGGAAGGTCAATTCATGACCACGGTGGATTTAAAGGATGCGTATCTACATATTCCTATCCACAAGGAACATCATCGGTTCCTAAGGTTTGCATTCCTGGACAAACATTACCAGTTCGTGGCGCTTCTTTTCGGATTAGCCACTGCTCCAAGGATTTTCACAAAGGTACTAGGGTCCCTTCTAGCGGTGCTAAGACCAAGGGGCATTGCAGTAGTACCCTACCTGGACGACATTCTGATTCAAGCGTCGTCCCTCCCTCGAGCAAAGGCTCACACGGACATCGTCCTGGCCTTTCTCAGATCTCACGGCTGGAAAGTGAACGTGGAAAAGAGTTCTCTATCCCCGTCAACAAGGGTTCCCTTCTTGGGAAAAATTATAGATTCCTCAGAAATGAGGATTTTTCTAACAGAGGCCAGAATAACAAAGCTTCTGGACTCTTGTCGGATACTTCATTCCGTTCCTCTTCCTTCCGTAGCTCAGTGCATGGAAGTGATCGGGTTGATGGTAGCGGCAATGGACATAGTTCCTTTTGCGCGCATTCATCTAAGACCATTACAACTGTGCATGCTCAGTCAGTGGAATGGGGACTATACAGACTTGTCTCCAAAGATACAAGTAAATCAGAGGACCAGAGACTCACTCCGTTGGTGGCTGTCCCTGGACAACCTGTCACAAGGGATGACATTCCGCAGACCAGAGTGGGTCATTGTCACGACCGACGCCAGTCTGACGGGCTGGGGCGCGGTCTGGGGATCCCTGAAAGCTCAGGGTCTTTGGTCTCGGGAAGAATCTCTTCTACCGATAAATATTCTGGAACTGAGAGCGATATTCAATGCTCTCAAGGCTTGGCCTCAGCTAGCGAGGACCAAGTTCATACGGTTTCAATCAGACAACATGACGACTGTTGCGTACATCAACCATCAGGGGGGAACAAGGAGTTCCCTAGCGATGGAGGAAGTGACCAAGATTATTCTATGGGCGGAGTCTCACTCCTGCCACCTGTCTGCTATCCACATCCCGGGAGTGGAAAATTGGGAAGCGGATTTTCTGAGTCGTCAGACATTGCATCCGGGGGAGTGGGAACTCCATCCGGAAATCTTTGCCCTAGTCACTCAGCTGTGGGGCATTCCAGACATGGATCTAATGGCCTCTCGTCAGAACTTCAAAGTTCCCTGTTACGGGTCCAGATCCAGGGATCCCAAGGCGGCTCTAGTGGATGCACTAGTAGCACCTTGGACCTTCAAACTAGCTTATGTGTTTCCGCCGTTTCCTCTCATTCCCAGGCTGGTAGCCAGGATCAATCAGGAGAGGGCGTCGGTGATCTTGATAGCTCCTGCGTGGCCACGCAGGACTTGGTATGCAGATCTGGTGAATATGTCATCGGCTCCACCTTGGAAGCTACCTTTGAGACGAGACCTTCTTGTTCAGGGTCCGTTCGAACATCCGAATCTGGTTTCACTCCAGCTGACTGCCTGGAGATTGAACGCTTGATTTTATCGAAGCGAGGTTTCTCAGATTCTGTTATCGATACTCTTGTTCAGGCCAGAAAGCCTGTAACTAGAAAGATTTACCACAAAATTTGGAAAAAATATATCTGTTGGTGTGAATCTAAAGGATTCCCTTGGGACAAGGTTAAGATTCCTAGGATTCTATCCTTCCTTCAAGAAGGATTGGAAAAAGGATTATCGGCAAGTTCCCTGAAGGGACAGATTTCTGCCTTGTCGGTGTTACTTCACAAAAAGCTGGCAGCTGTGCCAGATGTTCAAGCCTTTGTTCAGGCTTTGGTTAGAATTAAGCCTGTTTACAAACCTTTGACTCCTCCTTGGAGTCTCAATTTAGTTCTTTCAGTTCTTCAGGGGGTTCCGTTTGAACCCTTACATTCCGTTGATATTAAGTTATTATCTTGGAAAGTTTTGTTTTTAGTTGCAATTTCTTCTGCTAGAAGAGTTTCAGAATTATCTGCTCTGCAGTGTTCCCCTCCTTATCTGGTGTTCCATGCAGATAAGGTGGTTTTACGTACTAAACCTGGTTTTCTTCCGAAAGTTGTTTCTAACAAAAACATTAACCAGGAGATTATCGTGCCTTCTCTGTGTCCGAAACCAGTTTCAAAGAAGGAACGTTTGTTGCACAATTTGGATGTTGTTCGCGCTCTAAAATTCTATTTAGATGCTACAAAGGATTTTAGACAAACATCTTCCTTGTTTGTTGTTTATTCAGGTAAAAGGAGAGGTCAAAAAGCAACTTCTACCTCTCTCTCTTTTTGGATTAAAAGCATCATCAGATTGGCTTACGAGACTGCCGGACGGCAGCCTCCCGAAAGAATCACAGCTCATTCCACTAGGGCTGTGGCTTCCACATGGGCCTTCAAGAACGAGGCTTCTGTTGATCAGATATGTAGGGCAGCGACTTGGTCTTCACTGCACACTTTTACCAAATTTTACAAGTTTGATACTTTTGCTTCTTCTGAGGCTATTTTTGGGAGAAAGGTTTTGCAAGCCGTGGTGCCTTCCATTTAGGTGACCTGATTTGCTCCCTCCCTTCATCCGTGTCCTAAAGCTTTGGTATTGGTTCCCACAAGTAAGGATGACGCCGTGGACCGGACACACCTATGTTGGAGAAAACAGAATTTATGTTTACCTGATAAATTTCTTTCTCCAACGGTGTGTCCGGTCCACGGCCCGCCCTGGTTTTTTTAATCAGGTCTGATAATTTATTTTCTTTAACTACAGTCACCACGGTACCATATGGTTTCTCCTATGCTAATATTCCTCCTTAACGTCGGTCGAATGACTGGGGTAGGCGGAGCCTAGGAGGGATCATGTGACCAGCTTTGCTGGGCTCTTTGCCATTTCCTGTTGGGGAAGAGAATATCCCACAAGTAAGGATGACGCCGTGGACCGGACACACCGTTGGAGAAAGAAATTTATCAGGTAAACATAAATTCTGTTTTTTATTGGGAACATGGGCTCTTTAAGTAGTAGAGGACTCCCTTGCCAGACACCATCTATTCATGGGCCACGCTTGGGGCTATTTTTATTGGGGTCATGGTCTCCTTAAGTAGAGGACTCCCATACACTACAAATTTGTTCAGACACTGGGCTCTGCTTGGGGTTATTCTTAGGGAACATGGGCTCCTTTAATAGAGGGCTTCCCTATCAGACATCGTTGTACAGACACTGAGTTTTGCTATAAGCAACATTATACAGGCACTGAACATTTCCGGGGCTATCGGTTTTTTAATTAAGACTTAGCCGAGAAGCGGCATTAGGTTTTGACGACCACGAAGGGCGGGGCTAATTTTCGCGCGCTTCAGTCGGGTTAGAGAAGCCGCACAGCAGTTATTCTGTTCCGGAGCTTCCGACATCAAGTTGTCAATTGAGTGTTACACTAGAACCGCATGGTTGTATAAAGCAAGCGGTTGCTAGCATTCTGAGACTCGATCGTAATCTAGCTTGATAGGCTTGTCTGAAAACCGGGTGGCAGGTAGGCGCCACAGCAGAGCTGTTGAGGCACAGAGGTGTTATTCATTTTTTTCTTACAAGCAAAGAAATTACTAAAATGTTTATCCGGTTCAGTAAAATTGTTGGTTTTTTAATTTAAAAGGGGACAATACAATTTAAGGCATAGTATCCTGTTCTTTTTCAGGCTTTATCAAAGGGCCAGTTTTTTATTAGTTCTTTCACACTCTTGTTTGCTCCAACACTATAAGAGAGTGGTAGATTACACATTTTAGGAGCTAATACAATTTAAAGGGACAGTGTATGTATATATATATATATATATATATATATATATATATATATATATATTCTATAAGGTACGACGAGTCCACGGATTCATCCTTTACTTGTGGGATATTCTCCTCCTGCTAACAGGAAGTGGCAAAGAGCACCAGAGCAGTCTATATAGCTCCTCCCTTAGCTCCACCTCCAGTCATTCTCTTTGCCTACTCTAAGTACTAGGAAGGGTAAAGTGAAAGAGGTGATAAAATATTAGTTTTTTATTTCTTCAAGCAAGAGTTTGTTGTTTTAAATGGTAACGGTGTGTACTATTTACTCTCAGGCAGCAGATGGATGAAGACTTCTGCCTGGAGGATGATGATCTTAGCATTTGCAACTAAGATCCAGTGCTGTTCACACAGAGGCTGAGGAGTACAGGAAACTTCAGTGTGAGGAATGTTTCTCCAACATAGGTGTGTCCGGTCCACGGCGTCATCCTTACTTGTGGGATATTCTCTTCCCCAACAGGAAATGGCAAAGAGCCCAGCAAAGCTGGTCACATGATCCCTCCTAGGCTCCGCCTACCCCAGTCATTCTCTTTGCCGTTGTACAGGCAACATCTCCACGGAGATGGCTTAGAGTTTTTTAGTGTTTAACTGTAGTTTTTATTATTCAATCAAGAGTTTGTTATTTTGAAATAGTGCTGGTATGTACTATTTACTCAGAAACAGAAAAGAGATGAAGATTTCTGTTTGTATGAGGAAAATGATTTTAGCAACCGTCACTAAAATCCATGGCTGTTCCACACAGGACTGTTGAGAGCAATTAACTTCAGTTGGGGGAACAGTGTGCAGTCTCTTGCTGCTTGAGGTATGACACATTCTAACAAGACGATGTAATGCTGGAAGCTGTCATTTTCCCTATGGGATCCGGTAAGCCATGTTTATTCTGCAAGTAAATAAGGGCTTCACAAGGGCTTATTAAGACTGTAGACTTTTTCTGGGCTAAATCGATTCATTATTAACACATATTTAGCCTTGAGGAATCATTTTATCTGGGTATTTTGATATAATAATATCGGCAGGCACTGTATTAGACACCTTATTCTTTAGGGGCTTTCCCAAAGCATAAGCAGAGCCTCATTTTCGCGCCGGTGTTGCGCACTTGTTTTTGAGAGGCATGGCATGCAGTCTCATGTGAGAGGAGCTCTGATACTTAGAAAAGACTTCTGAAGGCGTCATTTGGTATCGTATTCCCCTTTGGGCTTGGTTGGGTCTCAGCAAAGCAGATACCAGGGACTGTAAGGGGGTTAAAGTTCAAAACGGCTCCGGTTCCGTTATTTTAAGGGTTAAAGCTTCCAAATTTGGTGTGCAATACTTTTAAGGCTTTAAGACACTGTGGTGAAAATTTGGTGAATTTTGAACAATTCCTTCATGTTTTTTCGCAATTGCAGTAATAAAGTGTGTTCAGTTTAAAATTTAAAGTGACAGTAACGGTTTTATTTTAAAACGTTTTTTGTACTTTGTTATCAAGTTTATGCCTGTTTAACATGTCTGAACTACCAGATAGACTGTGTTCTGAATGTGGGGAAGCCAGAATTCCTATTCATTTAAATAAATGTGATTTATGTGATAATGACAATGATGCCCAAGATGATTCCTCAAGTGAGGGGAGTAAGCATGGTACTGCATCATTCCCTCCTTCGTCTACACGAGTCTTGCCCACTCAGGAGGCCCCTAGTACATCTAGCGCGCCAATACTCCTTACTATGCAACAATTAACGGCTGTAATGGATAATTCTGTCAAAAACATTTTAGCCAAAATGAACACTTATCAGCGTAAGCGCGGCTGCTCTGTTTTAGATACTGAAGAGCATGACGACGCTGATAATAATATTTCCGAAGGGCCCCTAACCCAGTCTGATGGGGCCAGGGAGGTTTTGTCTGAGGGAGAAATTACTGATTCAGGGAACATTTCTCAACAGGCTGAACCTGATGTGATTGCATTTAAATTTAAGTTGGAACATCTCCGCATTCTGCTTAAGGAGGTATTATCCACTTTGGATGATTGTGACAAGTTGGTCATCCCAGAGAAACTATGTAAAATGGACAAGTTCCTAGAGGTGCCGGGGCTCCCAGAAGCTTTTCCTATACCCAAGCGGGTGGCGGACATTGTTAACAAGGAATGGGAAAGGCCCGGTATTCCTTTCGTCCCTCCCCCCATATTTAAAAAATTGTTTCCTATGGTCGACCCCAGAAAGGACTTATGGCAGACAGTCCCCAAGGTCGAGGGAGCGGTTTCCACTTTAAACAAACGCACCACTATACCCATAGAGGATAGTTGTGCTTTCAAAGATCCTATGGATAAAAAATTAGAAGGTTTGCTTAAAAAGATGTTTGTTCAGCAAGGTTACCTTCTACAACCAATTTCATGCATTGTCCCTGTCGCTACAGCCGCATGTTTCTGGTTCGATGATCTGATAAAGGCGGTCGATAGTGAGTCTCCTCCTTTTGAGGAGATTATGGACAGAATCAATGCTCTCAAATTGGCTAATTCTTTCACCCTAGACGCCACTTTGCAATTGGCTAGGTTAGCGGCTAAGAATTCTGGGTTTGCTATTGTGGCGCGCAGAGCGCTTTGGTTGAAATCTTGGTCGGCTGATGCGTCTTCCAAGAACAAGCTACTTAACATTCCTTTCAAGGGGAAAACGCTGTTTGGCCCTGACTTGAAAGAGATTATCTCTGATATCACTGGGGGTAAGGGCCACGCCCTTCCTCAGGATCGGCCTTTCAAGGCAAAAAATAAACCTAATTTTCGTCCCTTTCGTAGAAACGGACCAGCCCAAGGTGCTACGTCCTCTAAGCAAGAGGGTAATACTTCTCAAGCCAAGCCAGCTTGGAGACCAATGCAAGGCTGGAACAAGGGAAAGCAGGCCAAGAAACCTGCCACTGCTACCAAGACAGCATGAAATGTTGGCCCCCGATCCGGGACCGGATCTGGTGGGGGGCAGACTCTCTCTCTTCGCTCAGGCTTGGGCAAGAGATGTTCTGGATCCTTGGGCGCTAGAAATAGTCTCCCAAGGTTATCTTCTGGAATTCAAGGGACTTCCCCCAAGGGGGAGGTTCCACAGGTCTCAGTTGTCTTCAGACCACATAAAAAGACAGGCATTCTTACATTGTGTAGAAGACCTGTTAAAAATGGGAGTGATTCATCCTGTTCCATTAAGAGAACAAGGGATGGGGTTCTACTCCAATCTGTTCATAGTTCCCAAAAAAGAGGGAACGTTCAGACCAATCTTAGATCTCAAGATCTTAAACAAGTTTCTCAAGGTTCCATCGTTCAAGATGGAAACCATTCGAACTATTCTTCCTTCCATCCAGGAAGGTCAATTCATGACCACGGTGGATTTAAAGGATGCGTATCTACATATTCCTATCCACAAGGAACATCATCGGTTCCTAAGGTTCGCATTCCTGGACAAACATTACCAGTTCGTGGCGCTTCCTTTCGGATTAGCCACTGCTCCAAGGATTTTCACAAAAGTACTAGGGTCCCTTCTAGCTGTGCTAAGACCAAGGGGCATTGCTGTAGTACCTTACTTGGACGACATTCTGATTCAAGCGTCGTCCCTTCCTCAAGCAAAGGCTCACACGGACATTGTCCTGGCCTTTCTCAGATCTCACGGATGGAAAGTGAACGTGGAAAAGAGTTCTCTATCCCCGTCAACAAGGGTTCCCTTCTTGGGAACAATAATAGACTCCTTAGAAATGAGGATTTTTCTGACAGAGGCCAGAAAAACAAAACTTCTAGACTCTTGTCGGATACTTCATTCCGTTCCTCTTCCTTCCATAGCTCAGTGCATGGAAGTGATCGGGTTGATGGTAGCGGCAATGGACATAGTTCCTTTTGCGCGCATTCATCTAAGACCATTACAACTGTGCATGCTCAGTCAGTGGAATGGGGACTATACAGACTTGTCTCCGAAGATACAAGTAAATCAGAGGACCAGAGACTCACTCCGTTGGTGGCTGTCCCTGGACAACCTGTCACAAGGGATGACATTCCGCAGACCAGAGTGGGTCATTGTCACGACCGACGCCAGTCTGATGGGCTGGGGCGCGGTCTGGGGATCCCTGAAAGCTCAGGGTCTTTGGTCTCGGGAAGAATCTCTTCTACCGATAAATATTCTGGAACTGAGAGCGATATTCAATGCTCTCAAGGCTTGGCCTCAGCTAGCGAGGGCCAAGTTCATACGGTTTCAATCAGACAACATGACAACTGTTGCGTACATCAACCATCAGGGGGGAACAAGGAGTTCCCTAGCGATGGAAGAAGTGACCAAAATCATTCTATGGGCGGAGTCTCACTCCTGCCACCTGTCTGCTATCCACATCCCAGGAGTGGAAAATTGGGAAGCGGATTTTCTGAGTCGTCAGACATTGCATCCGGGGGAGTGGGAACTCCATCCGGAAATCTTTGCCCAAGTCACTCAGCTGTGGGGCATTCCAGACATGGATCTGATGGCCTCTCGTCAGAACTTCAAAGTTCCTTGCTACGGGTCCAGATCCAGGGATCCCAAGGCGGCTCTAGTGGATGCACTAGTAGCACCTTGGACCTTCAAACTAGCTTATGTGTTCCCGCCGTTTCCTCTCATCCCCAGGCTGGTAGCCAGGATCAATCAGGAGAGGGCGTCGGTGATCTTGATAGCTCCTGCGTGGCCACGCAGGACTTGGTATGCAGATCTGGTGAATATGTCATCGGCTCCACCTTGGAAGCTACCTTTGAGACGAGACCTTCTTGTTCAGGGTCCGTTCGAACATCCGAATCTGGTTTCACTCCAGCTGACTGCTTGGAGATTGAACGCTTGATTTTATCGAAGCGAGGGTTCTCAGATTCTGTTATCGATACTCTTGTTCAGGCCAGAAAGCCTGTAACTAGAAAGATTTACCACAAAATTTGGAAAAAATATATCTGTTGGTGTGAATCTAAAGGATTCCCTTGGGACAAGGTTAAGATTCCTAGGATTCTATCCTTCCTTCAAGAAGGATTGGAAAAGGGATTATCTGCAAGTTCCCTGAAGGGACAGATTTCTCCAACATAGGTGTGTCCGGTCCACGGCGTCATCCTTACTTGTGGGATATTCTCTTCCCCAACAGGAAATGGCAAAGAGCCCAGCAAAGCTGGTCACATGATCCCTCCTAGGCTCCGCCTACCCCAGTCATTCTCTTTGCCGTTGTACAGGCAACATCTCCACGGAGATGGCTTAGAGTTTTTTAGTGTTTAACTGTAGTTTTTCATTATTCAATCAAGAGTTTGTTATTTTCAAATAGTGCTGGTACGTACTATTTACTCAGAAACAGAAAAGAGATGAAGAATTCTGTTTGTATGAGGAAAATGATTTTAGCAACCGTAACTAAAATCCATGGCTGTTCCACACAGGACTGTTGAGAGCAATTAACTTCAGTTGGGGGAACAGTTTGCAGTCCTTTGCTGCTTGAGGTATGACACATTCTAACAAGACGATGTAATGCTGGAAGCTGTCATTTTCCCTATGGGATCCGGTAAGCCATGTTTATTACGATTGTAAATAAGGGCTTCACAAGGGCTTATTTAGACTGTAGACCTTTTTTGGGCTAAATCGATTGATATTAACACTTATTTAGCCTTGAGGAATCATTTATTCTGGGTATTTTGATATAATAATATCGGCAGGCACTGTTTTAGACACCTTATTCTTTAGGGGCTTTCCCAAAGCATAGGCAGAGTCTCATTTTCGCGCCGGTGTTGCGCACTTGTTTTTGAGAGGCATGGCATGCAGTCGCATGTGAGAGGAGCTCTGATACTTATAAAGGACTTCTGAAGGCGTCATTTGGTATCGTATTCCCCTTTGGGTTTGGTTGGGTCTCAGCAAAGCAGATACCAGGGACTGTAAAGGGGTTAAAGCTTAAAACGGCTCCGGTTCCGTTATTTTAAGGGTTAAAGCTTCCAAAATTGGTGTGCAATATTTTCAAGGCTTTAAGACACTGTGGTGAAAGTTTGGTGAATTTTGAACAATTCCTTCATGTTTTTTCGCAATTGCAGTAATAAAGTGTGTTCAGTTTAAAATTTAAAGTGACAGTAACGGTTTTATTTCAAAACGTTTTTTGTACTTTCTTATCAAGTTTATGCCTGTTTAACATGTCTGAACTACCAGATAGACTGTGTTCTGAATGTGGGGAAGCCAGAATTCCTATTCATTTAAATAAATGTGATTTATGTGATAATGACAATGATGCCCAAGATGATTCCTCAAGTGAGGGGAGTAAGCATGGTACTGCATCATTCCCTCCTTCGTCTACACGAGTCTTGCCCACTCAGGAGGCCCCTAGTACATCTAGCGCGCCAATACTCCTTACTATGCAACAATTAACGGCTGTAATGGATAATTCTGTCAAAAACATTTTAGCCAAAATGAACCCTTGTCAGCGTAAGCGTGGATGCTCTGTTTTAGTTACTGAAGAGCATGACGACGCTGATATTAATATCTCTGAAGGGCCCCTAACCCAATCTGAGGGGGCCAGGGAGGTTTTGTCTGAGGGAGAAATTACTGATTTAGGGAACATTTCTCAGCAGGCTGAATCTGATGTGATTACTTTTAAATTTAAATTGGAACATCTCCGCATTTTGCTTAAGGAGGTATTATCCACTCTGGATGATTGTGAAAATTTGGTCATCCCAGAGAAACTATGTAAAATGGACAAGTTCCTAGAGGTGCCGGGGCTCCCAGAAGCTTTTCCTATACCCAAGCGGGTGGCGGACATTGTTAATAAAGAATGGGAAAGGCCCGGTATTCCTTTCGTCCCTCCCCCCATATTTAAAAAATTGTTTCCTATGGTCGACCCCAGAAAGGACTTATGGCAGTCAGTCCCCAAGGTCGAGGGAGCGGTTTCTACTTTAAACAAACGCACCACTATTCCCATAGAGGATAGTTGTGCTTTCAAAGATCCTATGGATAAAAAATTAGAAGGTTTGCTTAAAAAGATGTTTGTTCAGCAGGGTTACCTTCTACAACCCATTTCATGCATTGTCCCTGTCACTACAGCCGCATATTTCTGGTTTGATGAACTGATTAAGGTGCTCGATAGTGACTCGCCTCCTTATGAGGAGATTGTGGACAGAGTCAATGCTCTCAAATTGGCTAATTCTTTCACTCTAGACGCCTCTTTGCAATTGGCTAAGTTAGCGGCTAAGAATTCTGGGTTTGCTATTGTGGCGCGCAGAGCGCTTTGGTTAAAATCTTGGTCGGCTGATGCGTCTTCCAAGAACAAGCTACTAAACATTCCTTTCAAGGGGAAAACGCTGTTTGGTCCTGACTTGAAAGAGATTATCTCTGATATCACTGGGGGTAAGGGCCATGCCCTTCCTCAGGATCGGCCTTTCAAGGCAAAAAATAGACCTAATTTTCGTCCCTTTCGTAAAAACGGACCAGCCCAAGGTGCTACGTCCTCTAAGCAAGAGGGTAATACTTCTCAGGCCAAGCCAGCTTGGAGACCAATGCAAGGCTGGAACAAGGGAAAGCAGGCCAAGAAACCTGCCACTGCTACCAAGACAGCATGAAATATTGGCCCCCGATCCGGGACCGGATCTGGTGGGGGGCAGACTCTCTCTCTTCGCTCAGGCTTGGGCAAGAGATGTTCTGGATCCTTGGGCGCTAGAAATAGTCTCCCAGGGTTATCTTCTGGAATTCAAGGGACTTCCCCCAAGGGGGAGGTTCCACAGGTCTCAGTTGTCTTCAGACCACATAAAAAGACAGGCGTTCTTACATTGTGTAGAAGACCTGTTAAAAATGGGAGTGATTCATCCTGTTCCATTGAGAGAACAAGGGATGGGGTTCTACTCCAATCTGTTCATAGTTCCCAAAAAAGAGGGAACGTTCAGACCAATCCTAGATCTCAAGATCTTAAACAAATTTCTCAAGGTCCCATCGTTCAAGATGGAAACCATTCGAACTATCCTTCCTTCCATCCAGGAAGGTCAATTCATGACCACGGTGGATTTAAAGGATGCGTATCTACATATTCCTATCCACAAGGAACATCATCGGTTCCTAAGGTTTGCATTCCTGGACAAACATTACCAGTTCGTGGCGCTTCCTTTCGGATTAGCCACTGCTCCAAGGATTTTCACAAAGGTACTAGGGTCCCTTCTAGCGGTGCTAAGACCAAGGGGCATTGCAGTAGTACCTTACCTGGACGACATTCTGATTCAAGCGTCGTCCCTCCCTCGAGCAAAGGCTCACACGGACATCGTCCTGGCCTTTCTCAGATCTCACGGCTGGAAAGTGAACGTGGAAAAGAGTTCTCTATCCCCGTCAACAAGGGTTCCCTTCTTGGGAACAATTATAGACTCCTCAGAAATGAGGATTTTTCTAACAGAGGCCAGAAAGACAAAACTTCTGGACTCTTGTCGAATTCTTCATTCCGTTCCTCTTCCTTCCGTAGCTCAGTGCATGGAAGTGATCGGGTTGATGGTAGCGGCAATGGACATAGTTCCTTTTGCGCGCATTCATCTAAGACCATTACAACTGTGCATGCTCAGTCAGTGGAATGGGGACTATACAGACTTGTCTCCAAAGATACAAGTAAACCAGAGGACCAGAGACTCACTCCGTTGGTGGCTGTCCCTGGACAACCTGTCACGAGGGATGACATTCCGCAGACCAGAGTGGGTCATTGTCACGACCGACGCCAGTCTGATGGGCTGGGGCGCGGTCTGGGGATCCCTGAAAGCTCAGGGTCTTTGGTCTCGGGAAGAATCTCTTCTACCGATAAATATTCTGGAACTGAGAGCGATATTCAATGCTCTCAAGGCTTGGCCTCAGCTAGCGAGGACCAAGTTCATACGGTTTCAATCAGACAACATGACGACTGTTGCGTACATCAACCATCAGGGGGGAACAAGGAGTTCCCTAGCGATGGAAGAAGTGACCAAGATTATTCTATGGGCGGAGTCTCACTCCTGCCACCTGTCTGCTATCCACATCCCGGGAGTGGAAAATTGGGAAGCGGATTTTCTGAGTCGTCAGACATTGCATCCGGGGGAGTGGGAACTCCATCCGGAAATCTTTGCCCAAGTCACTCAACTATGGGGCATTCCAGACATGGATCTGATGGCCTCTCGTCAGAACTTCAAAGTTCCTTGCTACGGGTCCAGATCCAGGGATCCCAAGGCGGCTCTAGTGGATGCACTAGTAGCACCTTGGACCTTCAAACTAGCTTATGTGTTCCCGCCGTTTCCTCTCATCCCCAGGCTGGTAGCCAGGATCAATCAGGAGAGGGCGTCGGTGATCTTGATAGCTCCTGCGTGGCCACGCAGGACTTGGTATGCAGATCTGGTGAATATGTCATCGGCTCCACCTTGGAAGCTACCTTTGAGACGAGACCTTCTTGTTCAGGGTCCGTTCGAACATCCGAATCTGGTTTCACTCCAGCTGACTGCTTGGAGATTGAACGCTTGATTTTATCGAAGCGAGGTTTCTCAGATTCTGTTATCGATACTCTTGTTCAGGCCAGAAAGCCTGTAACTAGAAAGATTTACCACAAAATTTGGAAAAAATATATCTGTTGGTGTGAATCTAAAGGATTCCCTTGGGACAAGGTTAAGATTCCTAGGATTCTATCCTTCCTTCAAGAAGGATTGGAAAAAGGATTATCGGCAAGTTCCCTGAAGGGACAGATTTCTGCCTTGTCGGTGTTACTTCACAAAAAACTGGCAGCTGTGCCAGATGTTCAAGCCTTTGTTCAGGCTCTGGTTAGAATCAAGCCTGTTTACAAACCTTTGACTCCTCCTTGGAGTCTCAATTTAGTTCTTTCAGTTCTTCAGGGGGTTCCGTTTGAACCCTTACATTCCGTTGATATTAAGTTATTATCTTGGAAAGTTTTGTTTTTAGTTGCAATTTCTTCTGCTAGAAGAGTTTCAGAATTATCTGCTCTGCAGTGTTCTCCTCCTTATCTGGTGTTCCATGCAGATAAGGTGGTTTTACGTACTAAACCTGGTTTTCTTCCAAAAGTTGTTTCTAACAAAAACATTAACCAGGAGATTATCGTACCTTCTCTGTGTCCGAAACCAGTTTCAAAGAAGGAACGCTTGTTGCACAATTTGGATGTTGTTCGCGCTCTAAAATTCTATTTAGATGCTACAAAGGATTTTAGACAAACATCTTCCTTGTTTGTTGTTTATTCAGGTAAAAGGAGAGGTCAAAAAGCAACTTCTACCTCTCTCTCTTTTTGGATTAAAAGCATCATCAGATTGGCTTACGAGACTGCCGGACGGCAGCCTCCCGAAAGAATCACAGCTCATTCCACTAGGGCTGTGGCTTCCACATGGGCCTTCAAGAACGAGGCTTCTGTTGATCAGATATGTAGGGCAGCGACTTGGTCTTCACTGCACACTTTTACCAAATTTTACAAGTTTGATACTTTTGCTTCTTCTGAGGCTATTTTTGGGAGAAAGGTTTTGCAAGCCGTGGTGCCTTCCATTTAGGTGACCTGATTTGCTCCCTCCCTTCATCCGTGTCCTAAAGCTTTGGTATTGGTTCCCACAAGTAAGGATGACGCCGTGGACCGGACACACCTATGTTGGAGAAAACAGAATTTATGTTTACCTGATAAATTTCTTTCTCCAACGGTGTGTCCGGTCCACGGCCCGCCCTGGTTTTTTAATCAGGTCTGATAATTTATTTTCTTTAACTACAGTCACCACGGTACCATATGGTTTCTCCTATGCTATTATTCCTCCTTAACGTCGGTCGAATGACTGGGGTAGGCGGAGCCTAGGAGGGATCATGTGACCAGCTTTGCTGGGCTCTTTGCCATTTCCTGTTGGGGAAGAGAATATCCCACAAGTAAGGATGACGCCGTGGACCGGACACACCGTTGGAGAAAGAAATTTATCAGGTAAACATAAATTCTGTTTTCTGCCTTGTCGGTGTTACTTCACAAAAAACTGGCTGCTGTGCCAGATGTTCAAGCCTTTGTTCAGGCTCTGGTTAGAATTAAGCCTGTTTACAAACCTTTGACTCCTCCTTGGAGTCTCAATTTAGTTCTTTCAGTTCTTCAGGGGGTTCCGTTTGAACCCTTGCATTCCGTTGATATTAAGTTATTATCTTGGAAAGTTTTGTTTTTAGTTGCAATTTCTTCTGCCAGAAGAGTTTCAGAATTATCTGCTCTGCAGTGTTCTCCTCCTTATCTGGTGTTCCATGCAGATAAGGTGGTTTTACGTACTAAACCTGGTTTTCTTCCAAAAGTTGTTTCTAACAAAAACATTAACCAGGAGATTATCGTACCTTCTCTGTGTCCGAAACCAGTTTCAAAGAAGGAACGTTTGTTGCACAATTTGGATGTTGTTCGCGCTCTAAAATTCTATTTGGATGCTACAAAGGATTTTAGACAAACATCTTCCTTGTTTGTTGTTTATTCCGGTAAAAGGAGAGGTCAAAAAGCAACTTCTACCTCTCTCTCTTTTTGGATTAAAAGCATCATCAGATTGGCTTACGAGACTGCCGGACGGCAGCCTCCCGAAAGAATCACAGCTCATTCCACTAGGGCTGTGGCTTCCACTTGGGCCTTCAAGAACGAGGCTTCTGTTGATCAGATATGTAGGGCAGCGACTTGGTCTTCACTGCACACTTTTACCAAATTTTACAAGTTTGATACTTTTGCTTCTTCTGAGGCTATTTTTGGGAGAAAGGTTTTGCAAGCCGTGGTGCCTTCCATTTAGGTGACCTGATTTGCTCCCTCCCTTCATCCGTGTCCTAAAGCTTTGGTATTGGTTCCCACAAGTAAGGATGACGCCGTGGACCGGACACACCTATGTTGGAGAAAACAGAATTTATGTTTACCTGATAAATTACTTTCTCCAACGGTGTGTCCGGTCCACGGCCCGCCCTGGTTTTTTTAATCAGGTCTGATAATTTATTTTCTTTAACTACAGTCACCACGGTACCATATGGTTTCTCCTATGCAAATATTCCTCCTTAACGTCGGTCGAATGACTGGGGTAGGCGGAGCCTAGGAGGGATCATGTGACCAGCTTTGCTGGGCTCTTTGCCATTTCCTGTTGGGGAAGAGAATATCCCACAAGTAAGGATGACGCCGTGGACCGGACACACCGTTGGAGAAAGTAATTTATCAGGTAAACATAAATTCTGTTTTTCATGCTATACAGCAGTGAGGTATGTTCAGTCATTTTTTCTGGAGAGACTGTGGTATTTCAGAAAGGCTGACAGTATCCCCATGAGGGCAAGCAGTAATCCTAAGAGCTAATAAGAGGGGCATTACTAAGCTTGCATAAGGGGCTAATTACAAAAATGGTTGATACTGAGTTGTAAATGTTTGTGGGCAAACGTTTTATGAACTGGGAGTGCTGTTAACGTTTTGTGGGCAATAACGTTTTGGGCAACTTTATTGAGGGTACACTTGGCTTATTTTTTGGGCCTCAGAACCCACATGGCTAGTTTAAAACCGCTCTGGTGCGGTTCTTTGAGGCTGTAGAGACATCGAGTGAGATGGGCGGAGCCTATTTTCGCGCCTCAGATGCGCAGTTATTTTCACTCAGCAAGCAGCAAGCTCTAACTCCTGAGGGCCCTGGTGGATGTTTTGGGCCAAATCGAAGTTTTAACCCCATATTTACTATCCCTGAGGGCAGGTAGGGCCACAGCAGGGTGTTTTTTCCGGATTTAGGCCTAATTTCAATCCGGTTTGCACATTAAAGGGTTAAATGTTAAATTTCCTTGTGGGGCAATCTTAACTACATATATTGTGTCTGCTTGCAAAATTTTGAAAAATTTGGTGCATTTTAAAGCTGTTTTGCAGAACGTGTATGCTTTTTTTTCTCTTAAAGGCGCAGTACTGTTTTTTAAGATTTGTTATTTTTTTCACTAAATAAAGTGTTTTCATGCTTGTTTGTAGTCATTACTAGCCTGTTCAACATGTCTGACATTGAGGAAAAGAAGAAAAAATGGGGTTTATTTAGCAGTTCTAAAAAAAGCTAGGAAATGATGATACCAATCTAATTTATGTTTTATACAATCTATTTTATTTAAAAATTCTTAAAACACATAAAAACAACAGCAAATGCTTTTCCTAATTAATAAAGGGACGCCTCCCTTATACAACACTTATAAAAACAGACTAGAACCATATAATCCTAGAATTCCAGGTATAAAGGAATTAATTCTATAGATAACATATGGCAAGCAACAAATTTCTAAGATAAATGGTGAATTGAATATTTAAAAGGCACAAATGTATCAATCCTAACAGCTTTACAGTTCTTCAGTAACAAATACAGTTATAAAGTTACACAGTTACTGTATTTGTGTAACTTTGTAACTGTATTTGTTACTGAAGAACTGTAAAGCTGTTAGGATTGATACATTTGTGCCTTTTAAATATTCAATTCACCATTTATCTTAGAAATTTGTTGCTTGCCATATGTTATCTATAGAATTAATTCCTTTATACCTGGAATTCTAGGATTATATGGTTCTAGTCTGTTTTTATAAGTGTTGTATAAGGGAGACGTCCCTTTATTAATTAGGAAAAGCATTTGCTGTTGTTTTTATGTGTTATAAGAATTTTTAAATAAAATAGATTGTATAAAACATAAATTAGATTGGTATCATCATTTCCTAGCTTTTTTTAGCGCTGCTAAATAAACCCCATTTTTTCTTCTTATCCACCATTTAGTTCTCTTTGAGGGAAGAACTTTTTTAGCAGCAGGAATCCACCTTTAGGCGCTCCTATCACACTACACATAAATGACATTGAGGAAAGTCAATGTTCAATATGTTTAGAAGCCATTGTGGAACCTCCACTTAGAATGTGTCCCTCATGCACTGAAAGGTCAATAAATTGTAAAGAACATATTTTAGCTACTAAAAGTATGTCGCAGGATGATTCTCAGTCAGAAGGGAATCGGGTTATGCCATATAATTCTCCCCAAGTGTCACAACCATTAACTCCCGCACAAGCGACGCCAAATACTTCTAGTGCGTCTAATTCTTTCACCCTGCAAGATATGGCCGCAGTTATGAATACTACCCTCACAGAGGTTTTATCTAAGCTGCCTGGGTTGCAGGGGAAGTGCAGTAGGTCTGGTGTGAGAAAAACGCTGAACCCTCTGACGCTTTATTAGCCATATCTGATGTACCCTCACAATGCTCTGAGTTGGGGGAGAGGGATTTGCTGGCTGAGGGAAAAATTTCTGATTCAGGAAATATGTTCCCTCAGACAGACTCAGATATGACGGCTTTTAAATTTAAACTAGAACACCTCCGCTTATTGCTCAGGGAGGTTTTAGCGACTCTGGATGATTGTGACCCTATTGTAGTTCCAGAGAAATTGTGTAAACTGGACAGATTTCTAGAGGTTCCTGCCTACACTGATGTTTTTCCGGTCCCTAAGAGGATTTCGTACATTGTTACTAAGGAGTGGGATAGACCAGGTATTCCGTTCGCTCCCCCTCCTACTTTTAAGAAAATGTTTCCCATATCAGACACCATGCGGAACTCGTGGCAGACGGTCCCTAAGGTGGAGGGAGCTATTTCTACCCTGGCTAAACATACAACTATACCTATTGAAGACAGTTGTGCTTTCAAAGATCCTATGAATAAAAAATTAGAGGGTCTCCTGAAGAAAATATTTGTTCATCAAGGTTTTCTTCTCCAACCTATAACGTGCATTGTTCCTGTAACTACTGCAGCGTCCTTTTGGTTAGAGGCTCTGGAGGAGGCTCTTCAGGTTGAGACTCCATTAGATGATATTCTGGATAGAATTAGGGCTCTCAAGCTAGCTAATTCTTTCATTACAGATGCCGCTTTTCAACTGGCTAAATTAGCAGCGAAGAATTCAGGTTTTGCCATTTTAGCTCATAGAGCGTTATGGCTTAAGTCCTGGTCTGCTGATGTGTCATCAAAAGCTAAGCTTTTAGCCATCCCTTTCAAGGGTAAGACCCTATTCGGGCCTGAACTGAAAGAGATCATTTCAGACATCACTGGAGGGAAAGGCCATGCCCTTCCTCAGGATAAGACAAATAAGATGAGGACCAAACAAAATAATTTTCATTCCTTTCAAAACTTCAAAGGTGGTCCCTCTACCTCTTCCCCTGCCGCAAAGCAAGAGGGGAATTTTGCTCAATCCAAGTCAGTCTGGAGACCTAACCAGACTTGGAACAAGGGTAAACAGGCCAAGAAGCCTGCTGCTGCCACCAAGACAGCATGAAGGGGTAGCCCCAGATCCGGAACCGGATCTAGTAGGGGGCAGACTTTCTCTCTTCGCTCAGGCTTGGGCAAGAGATGTTCAGGACTCCTGGGCTTTAGAAATCATAACCCAGGGGTATCTTCTAGATTTCAAAGATTCTCCCCCAAGGGGGAGATTCCATCTTTCTCAATTGTCTGTAAAGCAGACAAAAAGAGAAGCGTTCTTACGCTGTGTAGAAGACCTATATACAATGGGAGTGATCTGCCCAGTTCCGAAAACAGAACAGGGGCAGGGGTTCTACTCCAATCTGTTTGTGGTTCCCAAAAAAGAGGGAACCTTCAGACCAATTTTGGATCTCAAGATCCTAAACAAATTCCTCAGAGTCCCATTCTTCAAGATGGAGACCATTCAGACTATTTTGCCGATGATCCAGGAGGGTCAATATATGACCACAGTGGACTTAAAGGATGCGTATCTACACATCCCTATCCACAAAGATCATCACCAGTTCCTCAGGTTCGCCTTTCTGGACAAGTATTACCAGTTTGTGGCTCTTCCCTCCGGTTGGCCACAGCTCCCAGAATTTTCACGAAGGTGCTAGGGTCCCTTCTGGCAGTTCTAAGGCCGCGGGGGCATAGCTGTGGCGACTTATTTGGACGATATCTTAATCCAGGCGTCGGCTTACCAACTAGCCAAGTCTCACACGGACATCGTGTTGGCTTTTCTAAGATCTCACAGGTGGAAGGTGAACGTAAAAAAGAGTTCACTTATCCCTCTCACAAGAGTTCCATTCCTGGGAACTCTGAGATTCGGTGGACATGAAAATTTTTCTGACGGAGGTCAGGAAATCAAAAATTTTATCCATCTGCCGAGCTCTTCATTCCATTCCTCGGCCGTCAGTGGCTCAGTGTATGAAGGTAATCGGCTTAATGGTAGCGGCAATGGACATAGTTCCGTTTGCTCGCTTGCATCTCAGACCACTGCAACTATGCATGCTCAAACAGTGGAATGGGGATTATGCAGATTTATCTCCTCAGATAAATCTGGACCAAGAGACCAGAGACTCTCTTCTTTGGTGGTTGTCACAGGATCATCTGTCCAAGGGAATGTGTTTCTGCAGGCCAGCGTGGGTCATAGTGACGACGGACGCCAGTCTATTGGACTGGGGTGCAGTCTGGAATTCCCTGAAAGCACAGGGTTTGTGGACTCAGGAGGAGGCTCTCCTCCCGATAAATATTCTAGAACTGAGAGCGATATTCAACGCGCTTCAGGCGTGGCCTCAGCTGGCGTCGGCCAGATTCATAAGATTCCAGTCGGACAATATCACGACTGTTGCATATATCAATCATCAGGGGGGAACAAAGAGTTCTCTAGCGATGATAGAGGTTACCAAAATAATTTGATGGGCAGAGACTCACTCTTGCCATCTATCAGCAATCTATATCCCAGGAGTGGAGAACTGGGAAGCGGATTCTCTAAGTCGTCAGACTTTTCATCCGGAGGAGTAGGAACTCCATCCGGAGGTGTTTGCACAATTGATTCAGCAATGGGGCACACCAGAATTGGATCTGATGGCGTCTCTTTAGAACGCCAAACTTCCTTGTTACGGGTCCAGGTCAAGGGATCCTCAGGCAGTACTGATAGATGCTCTAGCAGTACCCTGGTCGTTCAACCTGGCTTGTGTGTTTCCACCATTTCCTCTCCTTCCTCGTTTGATTGCCAGAATCAAACAGGAGAGAGCTTCAGTGATTTTGATAGCACCTGCGTGGCCACGCAGGACTTGGTATGCAGACCTGGTGGACATGTCATCTCTTCCACCATGGACTCTGCCACTGAGACAGGACCTTCTGATTCAAGGTCCGTTCCAGCATCCAAATCTAGTTTCCCTTCGGCTGACTTCCTGGAGATTGAACGCTTGATTTTATCCAAGCGGGGATTCTCTGAGTCGGTCATAGATACCTTGATTCAGGCTCGAAAGCCTGTCACCAGGAAAATTTATCATAAGATATGGCGTAAATATCTTTATTGGTGCGAATCAAATGGCTACTCATGGAGTAAGATCAGGATTCCTAGGATTTTGTCCTTTCTCCAAGAAGGATTGGAGAAGGGGCTATTGGCGAGTTCCTTAAAGGGACAGATATCTGCTTTATCAATTCTACTGCACAAACGTCTGGCAGATGTTCCAGACGTTCAGTCGTTCTGTCAGGCTTTAGTTAGAATCACCCTGTGTTTAAACCTGTTGCTCCACCATGGAGTTTGAATTTAGTTCTTAAAGTTCTTCAAGGGGTTCCGTTTGAACCTATGCATTCCATAGATTTTAAGCTTATATCTTGGAAAGTTCTATTTTTAGTTGCTATCTCTTCAGCTCGAAGAGTTTCTGAACTATCTGCATTGCAATGCGACTCGCCTTATCTTGTTTTCCATGCTGATAAGGTGGTTTTGCGTACCAAACCTGAATTCCTTCTTAAGGTTGTTACTAATAGGAATATCAATCAGGAAATTGTTGTTCCTTCTCTGTGTCTTAATCCTTCCTCTAAGAAGGAGCGTCTGTTGCACAACTTGGACGTGGTTCGTGCTTTGAAGTTTTACTTACAAGCGACCAAAGATTTCCGTCAAACATCTTCTTTGTTTGTTGTCTATTCTGGAAAACGTAGAGGTCAAAAAGCTACGGCTACCTCTCTTTCTTTTTGGCTTAAAAGCATCATCCGTTTGGCATACGAGACTGCTGGACAGCAGCCTCCTGAAAGGATTACAGCTCACTCTACTAGAGCGGTGGCTTCCACATGGGCTTTTAAAAATGATGCTTCTGTTGAACAGATTTGTAAGGCTGCGACTTGGTCTTCGCTTCATACCTTTTACAAATTTTACAAATTTGATACTTTTGCTTCCTCGGAGGCTATTTTTGGGAGAAAAGTTCTTCAAGCAGTGGTGCCTTCTGTTTAACCATCTGTCTTGTCCCTCCCGTTCATCCGTGTCCTGTAGCTTTGATATTGTATCCCACAAGTAAAGGATGAATCCGTGGACTCGTCCTACCTTATAGAAGAAAAGTAAATTTATGCTTACCTGATAAATTTATTTCTTTTATGGTACGACAAGTCCACGGCCCGCCCTGTCATTTTAAGACAGATTATATTTTTTGATTTTAAACTTCAGTCACCTCTGCACCTTGTAGTTTCTCCTTTTTCTTCCTGTACCTTCGGTCGAATGACTGGAGGGTGGAGCTAAGGGAGGAGCTATATAGACAGCTCTGTTGTGGTGCTCTTTGCCGCTTCTTGTTAGCAGGAGGATAATATTCCACAAGTAAAGGATGAATCTGTGGACTCGTCGTATCATAGAAGAAATTAATTTATCAGGTAAGCATAAATTTACTTTTTTTGTTATACTGTTTTTTTCTTCAATATCATGGATTTAGAAGATATGAATGTTACTTGTGCCATGTGTCTGAATGCCAATGTTGAACCTCCTGTTCCTTTTTGTCCTCATGCATTGAGAGGTCTTTAAGCTATATATATAAAAAAAAAAAAATTCTGATAAAAACTTGTCTAAAGCGGATGCTTCTCAGGAGTCTAACGATGAGATGCAGAGTATGCTGCAGCTTTCTCCCCAAGCGTCACAGCCCTTAATGCCCGCTCAAGCAGTGCCCTGTACTTATCCACAAGTTTCTGCTGCAGGTACATTAAAGGACATAGCTGCAGTTATGTCTTCTACACTTTCTGATGCGTTATCTGCCTTTCCTATACTTCAAGGCAAACGTAAAAGGAAGGGCAACTACAGTATGTGGTCAATGAAGTTTCTGGTGCTATGATGACAATCTCGGACGTACCCTCCCAGGGCTCTGAGTTGGAGGGTATAGAGGTTCTATCGGAAGGAGAAATTTCTGACTCGGGAAGTTCCTTACCTCTGACTGATTCTGAAGTGGTTTCTTTCAGGTTTAAACTAGAACACCTCCGCCTGTTACTCAGGGAGGTTTTAGTGACTCTGGACGACTGCGATTCAGTAGTGGTCGCGCCTGAGAAGTTGGACAGATACTTAGAAGTTCCTTCTTACTCTGATGTTTTTCCAGTTCCCAAGCGAATTTCGGAGATTATTTCTAAGGAATGGGGGAGACCAGGTATTCCCTTCTCTCCTCCCATTTTCAAGAAGATGTTCCCTATAGCTGACACTGTCAGGGAATCTTGGCAGTCGGAACATAAGGTGAAGGGAGCCATTTCCACCTTGGCTAAACGAACTACTATCCCTATTGAGGATAGTTGTGCTTTTAAAGTTCCTATGGATAAAAAGTTGGAGGGTCTGCTTAAAAAGATCTATGTTCACCAGGGTTTGTTATTGCAATCGGCTGCTTTGTGTTGTTACGGTCACTAGTGTGGCAGCTTATTGGTTTGATGCTCTTGCGGAGTCTCTTAAGACTGAGACTTCCTTGGAAGAGATACAGGATCGGATTAAGGCTCTTAAATTAGCTAATTCATTTATTACTGATGCTTCTCTGCAGATTACTAAATTAGCTGCTAAGACTTCAGGTTTTTCTATCCTAGTCCGCAGGGACTTATGGTTGAAACCGTGGTCTGTGGACGTGTCATCCAAGTCTAAACTTCTGGCTATTCCTTACAAAGGGAAGACCCTGTTAGGACCTGGTTTGAAGGAAATTATCTCTGACATCACGGGAGGCAAGGGTCATCTTCTCCCTCAGGATAAAAGAACCAAGCAGAAAGGTCGACAAATTAATTTTCGTTCCTTTCGAAATTTCAAAGGAAACTCTTTCTCCTTTTCCTCTAAACAGGAAGGAAACTATCTGCAATCCAAGGCTACCTGGAGACCCACCCAGTCGTGGAACAAGAGTAAACAGTCCAAGAAACCTGCTGCTGCTTCCAAGTCAGCATGAAGGGTTTGCCCCCGATCCGGGACCGGATCTGGTAGGGGGCAGACTTTCCTTCTTCATTCAGGCTTGGGTGCGAGATGTTCAGGTTCCCTGGGCTATAGAAATAGTGTCTCAGGGATACAAACTGGAGTTCAGAAATTCTTTCCCCCGAGGAAGATTTGTTTCAAGATTATCTGCAGACCAGATACAAAGAGAGGCGTTCTTACTTTGTGAAAAGACCTCTCGTCCATGGGAGTGATTTGTCCTGTTCCAATACAGGAACAAGCACAGGGGTTTTATTCAAATCTGTTCGTGGTTCCCAAAAAGGAGGGAACTTTCAGACCTATATTAGACCTCAAGAGTCTAAACAAATTTCTCAGAGTACCATCTTTCAAGATGGAAACTATTCGTACCATTCTTCCATTGATCCAGGAGGGTCAATTTATGACGACAGTGGATCTAAAGGATGCATACCTTCATGTTCCTATCCACAGAGATCATCACAAGTTCCTGAGGTTTGCCTTTCTAGACAAACATTTTCAGTTTGTGGCTCTTCCTTTCGGTCTGGCCACGGCACCCAGAATTTTCACAAAGGTACTGGGGTCTCTTTTGGCGGTTCTAAGACCACGGGGCATTGCGGTGGCTCCTTATCTAGACGATATTCTAATCCAGGAGTCAACTTATCAGCAAACAAGGTACCATACCGACATGGTGTTATCCTTCCTGAGAACTCACGGGTGGAAGGTAAATCTGGAAAAGAGCTTGTTAATTCCGCAGACAAGGGTACCCTTCTTGGGAACACTAATAGGCTCTATATCCATGAGAATTTTTCTGACAGTGGTCATAAAGTCAAAGATTCGGAATGCATGTCGAACACTTCAGTCCACTCTTCAGCCGTCAGTGGCTCAGTGCATAGAGGTAATCTGTTTGATGGTGGTGGCAATAGACATCATACCGTTTGCTCGATTTCACCTCAGGCCTCTGCAGTTAAGCATGCTTAGGCAGTGGAATGGAGATTATACAGATTTGTCTCCTCAAATAACCCTGGATCAGGAGACGAGGGACTTTCTTCAATGGTGGTTGTCTCTGGATCATCTATCCCAGGGGGCGTGCTTTTGCAGACCTTTGTGGGTGATTGTGACAATGGATGCCAGCCTTTTAGGTTGGGGAGCAGTCTGGGGCTCTTTAAAAGCTCAGGGTGTATGGATTTAGGCAGAGTCTCTTCTTCCCATCAACATTCTAGAGCTGAGGGCGATCTTCAATGCTCTTCGGGCTTGGCCTCAGTTGGCCTCTGCTCAATTCATCAGATTCCAGTCGGACAACATAACGACAGTGGCTTACATCAATCATCAGGGAGGAACGAGAGGAGTTCCTTAGCGATGACAGAAGTAGCCAAGATAGTCCAGTGGGTGGAGGCCTATTCCTGTCATCTGTCAGCGATCCACATACCAGGGGTGGACAACTGGGAGGCGGATTTTCTGAGCAGGCAGACATTTCATCCGGGAGAGTGGGAACTCCATCCGGAAATATTCTCCAACCTGATTCTCAAATGGGGTCTTCCGGAGTTGGATCTTATGGCATCTTGTCAGAATGCCAAGCTCCTGAGATACTGGTCCAGGGACCCCCAGGCCGAGCTGATAGATGCCTTGGCAGTTCCTTGGTCCTTCCCTGGGTTATTGCTTGAATCAAACAGGAGAAGGTATGCCGATCTGGTGGACATGTCATCTCTGCCACCTTGGAAACTCCCATTGAGGAAGGACCTTCTCATTCAGGGGCCCTTCACCCGAATCTAGCTTCTCTGACGCTGACTGCTTGGAGATTGAACGCTTGATTCTATCCAAGCGAGGGTTCTCTGATTCGGTCATAGATACCTTAATTCAGGCGCGTAAGCCGGTAACTAGGAAGATTTACCATAAGATATGGCGCAAATATCTTTATTGGTGTGAATCCAAGGGCTACTCATGGAGTAGAGTTAGGATTCCCAGGATTTTGTCCTTTCTCCAAGAAGCATTGGAGAAGGGGTTATCGGCGAGTTCCCTAAAGGGTCAGATCTCTGCCTTGTCTATTTTGTTGCACAAGCGTCTGGCAAATGTACCAGATATTCAATCTTTTTGTCAGGCTTTGATTAGAATCAGGCCTGTGTTTAAACCAATTGCTCCTCCATGGAGTTTGAATTTAGTTCTTAAAGTTCTTCATGGGGTTCCGTTTGAACCTATGCATTCCATAGATATTAAGTTATTATGTTGGAAAGTTTTGTTTCTTGTTGCCATTTCTTTTGCTCGAAGAGTGTCTGAGCTTTCGGCATTGCAATATAATTCTCCTTACCCTATTTTTCATTCGGATAAGGTGGTTTTACGTACTAAACTTGGTTTTCTTCCTAAAGTTCTTTCAGACAAGAACATTAATCAGGAGATTGTTGTTCCTTCCTTGTGCCCTAATCCTTCTCAGAAGGAACGCCTGCTACACAATTTGGACGTAGTCCGTGCTTTAAAGTTTTACTTACAAGCGACTAAGGACTTTCATCAATCGTCTTCTTTATTTGTCATTTTTTCTGGGAAACGTAAGGGTCAGAAAGCTACGGCTACCTCTCTCTTTCTTTTTGGCTGAAGAGTATCATCCATTTTGCATATGAGACTGTTGGACAGCAGCCTCCTGAAAAAATTACGGCTCATTCATTGTTGCTTCCTCATGAGCATTCAAAAATGATACTTCTGTTGAACAGATTTGCAAGGCTGCAACTTGGTCCTCTCTTCACACTTTTTCTAAATTTTACAAATTTGATACCTTTGCCTCGGGTGAGGCTGTTTTTGGGAGAAAGGTTCTTCAAGCAGTGGTGCCTTCAGTTTAGGTTCCCTGTCTTGTCCCTCCCTTATGCTATAGCTTTGGTATTGTATCCCACAAGTAAGGATGAAATCCATGGACTCATTGTGTTTTTAAAAAGAAAAGAAAAGTTATGCTTACCTGATAAATGTGTTTCTTTTTAGACACAATGAGTCCACGGCCCGCCCTGTTCTATGAGACAGGTTATTATTTTTTTGTTTAACTTCAGACATCTCTGCACCTTGGCTTTTCCTTTCTCTTCCTAACTTCGGTCGAATGACTGGAGTGGGAGGGAGGGGAGTAGCTATATATACAGCTCTGCTGTGGTGCTCTTTGCCGCCTCCTGCTGACCAGGAGGCGTAATCCCACAAGTAAGGATAAAATCCGTGGACTCATTGTGTCTAAAAAGAAACAAATTTATCAGGTAAGCATAAATTTTCTTTATGTAATAAATTGTGTTTATGTACCAGATTCAATCTCTAACTATATATCTAAATATTTCCCCCTAAATTATAGCTGGTTATTTACCATTGCATATAGATATTGAAAGGGATAGAGCTTGCACTTTTAAGCAACTTTCTAAGTTACTCTTATTATGAATTTTTCTTTATCTTGCTATGTTGACTTGAAAAAAAACTTGAAAAAAACAGTACTGTAAGCTTTAGAGCCAGACCATTTTTTGTTCAGCACCTGAATAGGTGTAAATTAGAAAGTTGCTTAAAATTGCATGCTCTATCTGAATCATGAAAGAAAAAAATTGGGTTTAGTATCACTTTAAGTTAGAAGTGAAGCCCATACTTACTTTGTTGAGAGGCCTCTTGCCAAGGAGGAAAACCTTTTGCATTGGTGGAGAACTAACAAAGATAAAATATCCCACCTTTGGGAAAATGGCAAAGCCTACTACTCCAAGGCACCTCAACACCACCTGATGTTGACATTTTTGCATTTCAATGCAAAGTTTCTGGAATACTAAATATCAGAATGTTATAACCAGTGATAGTCTTTGTAGGTCCACCTCTTTTCAAACATTTCGTTTTTTTGTTTTGCTGAATTATAAAAATGTGTGCTGCTGGGTCGCAAATTACTATGGCTCCGGCAATATTCTATCTCTATACATCAAATTGACCACTTAGTTGACCGAATATTGCTTCAAAAGGAAGGCAGAAATCCTAGAGAATTGACCTAAGCAGTTGTACATCCAGAGGAAACTGAAACAGCCGAGTTATTGTATTGTGCAGAAGTCCATTGTTTAGCGGCCATCTTCCTACCCTTGTGGCGCATCTTCGTCCTACTAACCTAAGCTCCTATACCTACTGCCTACCTGGATTCCTGGGACACGCCAGACGAACTACTACTTTATCCACCTTACCACTACAAAATATTGATTCAGGTGGTGCAAAACGTCCTCTATACCTACCGTCATGGAAGAGCTTTGCAACACGGCAGACGCAGTGTTGCAGGACATTGAGAGAGCTTTGTCTTTTGATAATGGACCATGTTCCCCCTCACAAATTCTTCAAACGTGAAATGAATGAACCTGGTGGCAGAGCCTACCTGTACTGGCATTCCCCTATCGAAGGTTGATTGGAGTGTAGAATATCGCACAGTGAACACCAAAGCAGTGAGATTGAACCAGTGGTTACCAGGAATAGATGTCTGCTTAAGCCGGATTAAGCTCTGACGCTCTGGGGAGACGTGACACTACCAGAGATATATGCCTTTGGAACAGCAGAAGACAGAGGCTTCAAGAGGAATCCTACTGCTGAATTAGCACGTTTCTGAGAAGTGTTTCTGGTGGACTTAGAACTGAACCTTCTAGATACATATACCTATACCGGTTCTATAATCCAGTTTTATAATATATGCCGTCTCAGATTTGATTTTTGAAGACCGTTTAATGGTTTGGACTGGTTATGCTCCTTTAATATATTTTACAGCATTGACTTATATAAATCTGTTAAACACCCACTACCTCCCATTATATTGGGAAACTGCAGCTACAAGTACAGCCTTGTTACTGAATATCCTTTCACAATTCTCCAACACGTATACATATACAGTATTAAACAGAATACAAACAATGTATAATGGGCTTCACATAGAGCCATGTAAAGCTAAAGGCAATTTATATTTGACCTACACACATATTGTTTGCCCTGCAGCGCGGTATTAATTGTTCTGCTGTCAACGGCCGAGACAGCGGGACTGAATACTATGACATTAGTGGCAATCCGTGCTTAAATTTAATGATAGTTTGATAAGTATATGTATAGACATCTCTCTCATACATGAAGCTCTCCAGAGTTCTCTATAATATAATATAGAGTCTATATTTCCCATATACCAGCCTTCCCTTAGGGACCATGCCTCATATAGCTTGATATGACACTATATAGTCTGTGGCATATTTTGTTTACTTTGTACAATTTATTGGCTACACTATGCTTTCATATGAAGTCCAAAAGTATATATTTTGGAGGCTTCAAAACATATATAGCACGCTGTCCCTAAGCTGGATATTGCAAATACTGGAATCTCCCTCCCCCACCAGAGGAAAATATATCCTTTTAGCCCTATCTCCCCAAATCAATATTTTAGATGTTTTATGATAATTTCATTACAATATTCCCTCCTCCCCTGTATAGTTTCACATGATACTACTACTGCATATCTATTCCCTGTATTTTAATCAGCTACGTATTATGCAGTAATACTATACCCAACTACTTATATTTCCAACGTTAATAGTCCCAAAGCGGCTTTTACGTACAAGGGGAAACGGCCAAGACAACCATAAGTGAGGTTTGATATGGATCCTATTTTATAGTTATCTATGAGCAAAGCTGCTATGTCCTAAAAAAATGTTTTACACTATATATGATATAAAACCTTAGAATCCTATTTAAATAGTCTGTTCATGCTCTACAAAGGTCCATAGCTCATGCTTAGATTTTGATGTAAAGGACAAATAATATTGAATGTCACATCAAAACAAAAAGTGTGCTGCTTGATATCTTGATAAAGCTCTGAAAGGAGTGAAACGCGTTGAAACGAAACTAGTAACATATACTAAACTCTGAGGATCAACCATCAGCATATAGAAAAGTATTCATCAACCTGGGTTGTACTTTGACTTTCATATCCCCTGGCGGATAGTAGGAAAGAGGTTGCGTGCACAGCACTAAGAGCAATCTCCAACTGTAATTGTGACCATAGAGAGCCGACTCATATTCGGAGAACAGCGGAGTACCATACAGGAATTCACGGTGGTTTCTGGTTGGCTGGATAGAGACGAGCCCCCGAGACGTAACTAGTGACGTCAGACACCGAAACCTCGAGGAACACACACGAAGGCTAACTGACACAGACTGGCTACGGGTAAAATAATATACCAGACATCTGAGATAAGGTACAGACGTATTTAAGTTATATAAGACCGAAAACTACAATCTGAGACTTTGTTAACACTATAACGGAAATATCCTAAGGAGTGAACTTTCTATATATGCAGTATCTACCACTCTATCGCACTCTGGTATTTGGATTTTGAACTTTTCATATTACAATATATTTTTAGATTGTTATATTTATCTTATTGACACAGTGCACTTTCAATAGATATACAGGGAGACGTCCCGATGTTTTAGAGATATATGTTTGATTCATTTTTAAATTTTGACTGTTTATTAAATATGTATATACATTTTATTTAGCGTTCCTGGTCATTTATATTTTACAAATATTTGTCAGCTTATAAGAGGTATCTTAAGCTTTTAGCGCCCTTACTTCCCCTCTTTTTGTCCACGGATTTCATCCTTACTTGTGGGATTACGCCTCCTGGTCAGCAGGAGGAGGCAAAGAGCTCCACCTCAGAGCTGTATAAATAGCTCCTCCCTTCCCTCCCAACCCAGTCATTCTATTTGCCTGTGTTAGTTAGATAGGAGAAAATGAGGTGTTAGTAAAGATTCTTCAATCAAGTGTTTATTATTTTTAAAGTGGTGCTACTTTGTGCTAGGGTGTAGCCTAGACCAGCTCAGTCTCTTCAGTAAAAAGAGAAGCATTGGGTGGCTTTAAAGCAATAGGAACTAGTGGGACACAATTCTCACTGCGCCTCCTATACATATTCGCTGCCCTAATACAGATAGCCTAAGCTCTTTTAACTCTGGCTGATCTTTGTCCACAGGGCTATGGGAGGGAGAGGACCTCTGAAAACCTGCTGGACGGCCATGCTGTCGCACAGCATTTTCAGGTAAGTGCTAACTTTTTTTCTGGGGGAAGAATACTCAGAATAAGTTGGATCACTTTATTTTCTATACTAGACCTCCTGTGATACTAGGCTCCTTATAGGGGTTGCTGCAATATGTCTCCTAGCGTGCTAGGGGTTGCTTGGTTGGTATGGAAGGCACTGGGGCTAATTGTGAATCTCCTTCTGGTGGTCCTTACTATTAACGGTAACCAACCGGGAGTTTTCTTATGAGCTGTACTGCTCGAGCTCAGTGTGAGGGGAATTCCCTTTTTAATATTTGTGTCAAGGGATTCGATGTTTTGAAAGACTGAGGCTCTGTGTGGGGATACTTTTATGTGCTTGCACGGGCCATGCGGTATAGCTGCTCAGTTTGTTATTTCTCCTTTAGCAATGGCTGAACGGCCGGGAGTTTACTATTGCAATGCCCACGGAGGGCAGAGCTTATCTAGGTACTGCGTTGTGGATGCCAATATGTGTTTTTAGACTAAGTTGGCGTGTTAGATCCAGGGCGATCTTTATACTACCTAAGAGGTAGATGGCCCAGTTGTTGTTTATCCCGGTATCTGAAAAGATGGCAAATGGGAGATACATTTTTGCACGCCCACGAGGGGCGGAGTTTGGCGCCAGTTTATTTGCTCTTTTCTGCTTAAGCTTCTGGTTATCGGAAGGATCAGGGGATAAACATATTTTTTTGTACGTTTCCGGTTATCGGAATGGACTTGGTGTCACTGTTTGTGCTTCAATGACAGCGTTTCAGCCAAAGTCACACCTTTGTATGGAAGGTCTGTTCCTTGGTGTGCATTCATCCTTTGTGACTTAGGATGGAACAGAAGCACACAACAATAGAGTTTCCTTTAAGATATAAAAGGAATTAAAGCTCTTAACTTCAGTTATAAAATTTCTGATACTTTCTTGCAGATGGCGGCTAAGAGTTCGGGATTTTTCGTCTTGGCACACGCAGAGCCTTATGGTTGTAATCTTGGTTTGCGGATGTGTCATCTACATCTAATCTTTTGGCTATTCCTTACAAAGGGAGGACCCTGTTCGGGCCTGACTTGAAGGAGATTATTTCTGACATCACGGGAGGTAGGAGTCATTCCCTCCCTCGGGATAAGAAATCCAAACAGAGGGGGCGACAGAGTAATTTTCGTGCCTTTTGAAACTCTAAGGGAACCCCCCCTTCCCCTTCTTCTACACAGGAAGGTAACTATTCGCATGCCAAATCTACCTGGAGACCAAACCAGTCTTGGTACAAGGGTAAATAATCCAAGAAGCCTGCTGTTGCTCCCAAGTCTGCATGAAGGGTTAACCTCCGATCCGGGACCAGATCCAGTAGGGGGTAGACGGTCTTTTTTCATCCAGGCTTGGATACGAGATGTTCATGATCCCTGGGCATTAGAAATAGTGTCTCAGGGATACAAGCTGGAATTCAAAAATTCTTCCCCCAGAGGAAGGTTTTTTCTTTCTCGATTGTCTGTAGACCAGATAAGAGAGAGGCGTTCTTATGCTGTGTCAGGGACCTCTCCTCCATGGGAGTACTTGGTCCCGTTCCAATTCGGGAACAGGGGTTTTATTTAAATCTGTTCGTGGTTCCCTAAAAAGGAGGGAACTTTTGGACCTATCTTATATCTCAAGAGTCTAAAGGATGCATATCTTCATGTTCCTAACCACAGAGATCGTCACAAGTTCCTGAGGTTTGCCTTCTGGACAAACATTTTCAGTTTGTGGCTCTGCCTTTCGGTCTGGTCACGACGCCCTGAATTTTCACAAAGGTTCTAAGACCGCGGGGCATTGCAGTGGCGCCTTATCTGGATGAAATTCTGATCCAGGCTTCGTCTTATCAGCCGGCAATGTCTCATACTGACATTGTTCTATCCTTCCTGAGGATTCATGGGTGGAAGGTAATTCTGGAAAAGGGTTCGCTAGTTCCACAGTCCAGGGTTCCTTTCTTGGGAACTCTAATCGACTCTCTATCCATGAAAATCTTTTTGACTGAGGTCAGAAAATTAAAGATTCTGATCACATGCCAAGCCCTTCAGACCAATCCTCGGCTGTCAGTGGCTCAGTGCATGGAGGTAATCGAATTGATAGTAGCGCCAATGAACATCATTCCGTTTGCTCTGGTTCATCTCAGGTCTCTGCAACTGAACATGCTCAGACAGTGGAATGGAGATTATACAAATTTGTCTCCTCAAATAAATCTATATCCGAAGACAAGGGGCTCTCTTCTATGGTGGTTGTCGCTGGATTATCTATCCCAGGGGACATGCTTTCGCAGACCCTCATGGGTGATTATGACGACGGATGCCAGACTGGTAGGATGGGGAGCTGTCTGGAACTCCCTGGGGGCCTAGGGTGTATGGAATCGAACGGAGTCTCTCCTTCCCATCAATATCCTAAAGTTGAGAGCAATATTCAATACGCTTCAGGATTGGCCTCAGTTGGCTTCGGCTAATTTCATCAGATTCCAGTCGGATAACATTACGACTGTAGCTTACATCTATCATCAGGGAGGAACAAGGAGTTCCTTGGCGATGACAGAAGTAGCCAAGATACTTCAGTGGGTGGAATCTCACTCTTGTTATCTGTCGGCGATCCACATCCCAGGTGTGGAAAACTGGGAAGCGGAATTTCTGAGCAGACAGACATTTCATCCGGGCATCCGGAGGTATTTGCCAACCTGATTCTCAGTTGGGGCAGGCCGGAGTAGGATCTTATGGCGTCTCGTTAGAATGCCAAGCTTCCGAGATACGATTCCAGGGATCCCCAGGCCGAGCTGATAGATGCCTTGGCAGTACCTTGGTCTTTCAGCCTAGCTTATGTGTTCCCTCCATTTGCTCTCCTTCCCCGGGTGATTACTCGAGTCAATTAATCATCAAAAGAAGCTGTGTTCAGAAATTAGTGATCCCCAGGTGCTCAAAACGTGTATCAAAGCACCCAATCATGGGGAAATTTCAGGTCCCAATTAGCAGCGTATTAGTCTAGGACCAAAATGTCAATATGGAAAGTCACTAGGGTAGGAACAGAGTCCGTTATGCCAAGGAAAAAGTAAAGTCCCAAAGTTTCCAAGTATCTCAGTATCAGGTATGTCCCAGAGCCTAATAGTCACGGGTGGCAGTGTTAAATCACAATATTGCGTCTCCGATCAACTCTTACCCTCCAATTCGCTGGTGGGGTGCCTGGGGACACTTCTGTACTTCTCCTCGAGTAGGCGATAAGGCCCTTCCGGGGGGGTGCAGTCTGTGTTTCCCTTCTCGGCGTGTCGCAAGGAGATCCGACGCAAGGACGTTTCCTCAGTACCTCACCCGTGACGTTGCAAGGCTAAACCAAGTGGTATTTCCTGGGGGGTAATCCGTGAAGGCAAGTGAATCGGCTCTGTTACCCGAAGGTGGCTTATGCAAGTAAGTGGTGCTATGAAGCGGTAAACCCAACCGCTTAAGGAACATAAAGTCAAAGGAAAAGAGTAGCACCAATATTATAGAAATAATATTTCTTACCACAGCAGATACTGCGTCTTATTGGTGCTACTCTTTTCCTTTGACTTTAGATTACTCGAGTCAAACAGGATAGGGCTTCAGTGGTCCTCATCGCTCCTGCATGGCCTCGCAGGACTTGGTATGCCGATCTGATGGACATGTCATCTCAGCCACCGTGGAAGCTTCCATTGAGGAAAGACCTTCTCATTCAGGGACCCTTCCATCACCCGAATCTAGTTTCTCTGCAGCTAACTGCTTGGAGATTGAACGCTTAATTTTATTTAAGCGAGGGTTTTCTGATTCGGTCATAGATACTTTGATTCAGGCACGTCAGCCTGTTACTAGAAAGAATTACCATAAGATATGGCGTAAATATCTTTGTTGGTGCGAATCCAAGGGCTACTCACGGAGTAGGGTTAGGATTCCCAGGATTTTGTCTTTTCTCCAAGAAGGATTGGAGAAAGGGTTGTCCGCAAGTTCCTTAAAGGGACAGATTTCTGCATTATCTATTTTGTTACACAAGCGTCTGGCAGATGTTCCAGATGTTTAATCTTTTTGTCAGGCTCTGACTAGAATCAGGCCTGTGTTTCGACCAATTGCTCCTCCTTGGAGTTTGAATTTAGTTCTTAGAGTTCTTCAAGATGTTCCATTTGAACCTATGCCTTCCATAGATATTCTTATTATCTTTGAAAGTTTTGTTTTTGGTTGCTATTTCTTCTGCTCGCAGAGTATCTGAGCTTTCGGCATTACAATGTGATTCTCCTTATCTTGTTTTTCATTCGGATAAGGTAGTGTTACGTACCAAACCTGGTTTTCTTCCTAAGGTTGTTTCAAATAAAAATATTAATCAGGAAATTGTTGTTCCTTCCTTGTGTCCTAATCCTCCTTCTACGAAGGAGCGTCTGTTACATAATTTGGACGTGGTCCTTACTTTGAAGTTCTTCTTGCAAACAAATAAAGACTTTCGTCAGTCTTCTTCTCTGTTTGTAATTTTCTTTTTGGCTGAAGAGTATCATTCGCTTTGCATATGTGACTGCTGGACAGCAGCCTCCTGAAAGAGTTACAGCTCATTCCACTAGGGCTGTTGCTTTCTCATGGGCATTCAAAAATGAAGTTTCTGTAGAACAATTTTGCAAGGCTTCACCTTGGTCTTCTCTTCACACTTTTTCCAAATTTTACCAATTTGATACTTTTACCTCAAATGAGGCTGTTTTTGGAAGACAAGTTCTTCAAGCAGTGGTGCCTTCCGTTAGGTTCCTGTCTTGTCCCTCCCGTTTCATCCGTGTACTATAGCTTTGGTATTTTATCCCATAAGTAAGGATGAAATCCGTGGATTCATCGTATCTTGAAAAAGAAAAGGACATTTATTCTTACCTGATAAATTTGTTTCTTTTACGATACGATGAGTCCACGGCCCGCCCTGTTCTATGAGACAGGTTATTTTTTTGTTAACCTTCAGACACCTCTGCTCCTTGGCTTTTTCTTTCTCTTCCTAACTTCGGTCGAATGACTGGGTTGGGAGGGAGAGGAGCTATTTATACAGCTCTGCTGTGGAGCTCTTTGCCTCCTCCTGCTGACCAGGAGGCGTAATCCCAAGATAAAGATATTATTTTGTTTGCTTTATTTTTCTTTTGTGTTACCCAGCTGTTTACTAAATTCCCCCCGACCCTTCCCTCCAGATATATCTGCCGGATAGAAATGTAATGGTGATTCTTTTCTACGCAGGCCTGAGCTGTTTCGTCAGCGGGTTTTGGAATTAAATGCTTCTGATGAAAGAGGTATACAAGTCGTACGAGAGAAAGTAAAAAACTTTGCTCAACTGACAGTTGGAGGAACCCGTACTGAGTAAGTACAACTGTAAATACTTTAGTTTTCTCTAAAATTATGTTTATGGAAAAAGCAACCATGAGACTAAATTCCAAATCCTTTCAAATTATCTAATTTATACATTTAAATACAAACACAAATGTATATTTAATAATACATTATATATATATATATATATATATATATATATATATAACAGAGCACAAAAAATATGAAACTGTTGGATAAGATGTCAAATTTTAGCTGCAGCTAGATAAATACAGGATAAAGTTCCAGAGGTACCAATGTATCCAAAGTAATGGAGTCTTCCAAACGTACAAAGTCAAAACACTTAGTGTAGTGTGTTAGTGTCCAAAATAGAGTCACTTTACAAAGAAACTACTAAAACCGGAAGATATCCGAAGACAGACAGTTCTAGTCGCCTTATCTGTCCTGGTAATGGACTCAGTACTGGAAGTAAACCAATGTGTGATATAACCATTAAAGTAATACTTAGCTTAGCTCCGCTTGAACAAAGTGATGTTGGATCCTCATAGACATAAAAGTCCAATCTTGTACCTCAATACCGGGCAGTCTGTGTAAGCGGCTGTTGTAGTCAACATTAACCGGCGTGTTCCGATAGGCAGATACCTCCCCGGTCCCGTCGGTAGGAAATGGCCACAGCACGCTGGTTCAGCCGTCAACTCGTGGTAACAGGAACGCTCTGACGTCAGAGCGACGGCGCTAATCGTAAGCGCTCGATGATGAGGTCACTGAGGAAGCCAGTAAACACCAGTGGGAAGCGAACAAAGGGCAAAAGTCTCCAGTCAGCCTGAAGCAGTATCCCATCCACTGTATGAAAAACACTGTATCCCAAGGAGAGGAGTCGTAGACCAGAGCTTGAAGGCTTGGTAACAATTTATTTCAGCAAAGTTGCCAGGTACAAGGTGAGTAACCCAAAGATCACCTGACGCCTCTGATGAAGCGCATGTGCCCATGCGCGAAATGCGTCAGGTGATCTTTGGGTTACTCACCTTGTACCTGGCAACTTTGCTGAAATAAATTGTTACCAAACCTTCAAGCTCTGGCCTCCGACTCCTCTCCTTGGGATACAGTGTTTTTTATATATATATATATATATATATATATATATATATATATATATATATATATATATATATATAGGCCTAAATAACGAGTGGAGTATAAAAAATGGCAGTGCTATGGTACGCTAACATTGCTAGAGTGTAATCCATAGTGCTCTTATTTTTACTTCCTTATTCTTATTAGCCTTGGGCGCTCTAATATCTGGAGGTCAGGTAGCTCCACTCCGCTAAATATTTTGCTAGACTTCTTTGGGACGCACTACAAAATTCAGGTCTGTCTTTCACTCCAGTACTATGCCGAAGGTGCCCTATAAAAAAAGAATAATGGAGTTCTTCACACGGTATAAAATGTATATTTCTCCAACATAGGTGTGTCCGGTCCACGGCGTCATCCTTACTTGTGGGATATTCTCTTCCCCAACAGGAAATGGCAAAGAGCCCAGCAAAGCTGGTCACATGATCCCTCCTAGGCTCCGCCTACCCCAGTCATTCTCTTTGCCGTTGTACAGGCAACATCTCCACGGAGATGGCTTAGAGTTTTTTAGTGTTTAACTGTAGTTTTTTATTATTCAATCAAGAGTTTGTTATTTTGAAATAGTGCTGGTATGTACTATTTACTCAGAAACAGAAAAGAGATGAAGATTTCTGTTTGTATGAGGAAAATGATTTTAGCAACCGTAACTAAAATCCATGGCTGTTCCACACAGGACTGTTGAGAGCAATTAACTTCAGTTGGGGGAACAGTGTGCAGTCTCTTGCTGCTTGAGGTATGACACATTCTAACAAGACGATGTAATGCTGGAAGCTGTCATTTTCCCTATGGGATCCGGTAAGCCATGTTTATTACGATCGTAAATAAGGGCTTCACAAGGGCTTATTAGGACTGTAGACTTTTCTGGGCTAAATCGATTCATTATTAACACATATTTAGCCTTGAGGAATCATTTTATCTGGGTATTTTGATATAATAATATCGGCAGGCACTGTATTAGACACCTTATTCTTTAGGGGCTTTCCCAAAGCATAGGCAGAGCCTCATTTTCGCGCCGGTGTGGCGCACTTGTTTTTGAGAGGCATGGCATGCAGTCGCATGTGAGAGAAGCTCTGATACTTAGAAAAGACTTTCTGAAGGCGTCATTTGGTATCGTATTCCCCTTTGGGTTTGGTTGGGTCTCAGCAAAGCAGATACCAGGGACTGTAAAGGGGTTAAAGTTTTAAAACGGCTCCGGTTCCGTTATTTTAAGGGTTAAAGCTTCCAAATTTGGTGTGCAATACTTTTAAGGCTTTATGACACTGTGGTGAAAATTTGGTGAATTTTGAACAATTCCTTCATGTTTTTTCGCAATTGCAGTAATAAAGTGTGTTCAGTTTAAAATTTAAAGTGACAGTAACGGTTTTATTTTAAAACGTTTTTTGTACTTTCTTATCAAGTTTATGCCTGTTTAACATGTCTGAACTACCAGATAGACTGTGTTCTGAATGTGGGGAAGCCAGAATTCCTATTCATTTAAATAAATGTGATTTATGTGATAATGACAATGATGCCCAAGATGATTCCTCAAGTGAGGGGAGTAAGCATGGTACTGCATCATTCCCTCCTTCGTCTACACGAGTCTTGCCCACTCAGGAGGCCCCTAGTACATCTAGCGCGCCAATACTCCTTACTATGCAACAATTAACGGCTGTAATGGATAATTCTGTCAAAAACATTTTAGCCAAAATGAACCCTTGTCAGCGTAAGCGTGGCTGCTCTGTTTTAGTTACTGAAGAGCATGACGACGCTGATATTAATATCTCTGAAGGGCCCCTAACCCAATCTGAGGGGGCCAGGGAGGTTTTGTCTGAGGGAGAAATTACTGATTCAGGGAACATTTCTCAACAGGCTGAACCTGATGTGATTGCATTTAAATTTAAGTTGGAACATCTCCGCATTTTGCTTAAGGAGGTATTATCCACTCTGGATGATTGTGAAAAGTTGGTCATCCCAGAGAAACTATGTAAAATGGACAAGTTCCTAGAGGTGCCGGGGCTCCCAGAAGCTTTTCCTATACCCAAGCGGGTGGCGGACATTGTTAATAAAGAATGGGAAAGGCCCGGTATTCCTTTCGTCCCTCCCCCCATATTTAAAAAATTGTTTCCTATGGTCGACCCCAGAAAGGACTTATGGCAGACAGTCCCCAAGGTCGAGGGAGCGGTTTCTACTTTAAACAAACGCACCACTATACCCATAGAGGATAGTTGTGCTTTCAAAGATCCTATGGATAAAAAATTAGAAGGTTTGCTTAAAAAGATGTTTGTTCAGCAGGGTTACCTTCTACAACCAATTTCATGCATTGTCCCTGTCACTACAGCCGCATGTTTCTGGTTTGATGAACTGATAAAGGCGCTCGATAGTGATTCTCCTCCTTATGAGGAGATTATGGACAGAATCAATGCTCTCAAATTGGCTAATTCTTTCACCCTAGACGCCACTTTGCAATTGGCTAGGTTAGCGGCTAAGAATTCTGGGTTTGCTATTGTGGCGCGCAGAGCGCTTTGGTTGAAATCTTGGTCGGCTGATGCGTCTTCCAAGAACAAGCTACTAAACATTCCTTTCAAGGGGAAAACGCTGTTTGGCCCTGACTTGAAAGAGATTATCTCTGATATCACTGGGGGTAAGGGCCACGCCCTTCCTCAGGATCGGCCTTTCAAGGCAAAAAATAGACCTAATTTTCGTCCCTTTCGTAAAAACGGACCAGCCCAAAGTGCTACGTCCTCTAAGCAAGAGGGTAATACTTCTCAAGCCAAGCCAGCTTGGAGACCAATGCAAGGCTGGAACAAGGGAAAGCAGGCCAAGAAACCTGCCACTGCTACCAAGACAGCATGAAATATTGGCCCCCGATCCGGGACCGGATCTGGTGGGGGGCAGACTCTCTCTCTTCGCTCAGGCTTGGGCAAGAGATGTTCTGGATCCTTGGGCGCTAGAAATAGTCTCCCAGGGTTATCTTCTGGAATTCAAGGGACTTCCCCCAAGGGGGAGGTTCCACAGGTCTCAGTTGTCTTCAGACCACATAAAAAGACAGGCGTTCTTACATTGTGTAGAAGACCTGTTAAAAATGGGAGTGATTCATCCTGTTCCATTAAGAGAACAAGGGATGGGGTTCTACTCCAATCTGTTCATAGTTCCCAAAAAAGAGGGAACGTTCAGACCAATCTTAGATCTCAAGATCTTAAACAAGTTTCTCAAGGTTCCATCGTTCAAGATGGAAACCATTCGAACTATTCTTCCTTCCATCCAGGAAGGTCAATTCATGACCACGGTGGATTTAAAGGATGCGTATCTACATATTCCTATCCACAAGGAACATCATCGGTTCCTAAGGTTTGTATTCCTGGACAAACATTACCAGTTCGTGGCGCTTCCTTTCGGATTAGCCACTGCTCCAAGGATTTTCACAAAGGTACTAGGGTCCCTTCTAGCGGTGCTAAGACCAAGGGGCATTGCAGTAGTACCTTACCTGGACGACATTCTGATTCAAGCGTCGTCCCTTCCTCAAGCAAAGGCTCACACGGACATCGTCCTGGCCTTTCTCAGATCTCACGGCTGGAAAGTGAACGTGGAAAAGAGTTCTCTATCCCCGTCAACAAGGGTTCCCTTCTTGGGAACAATTATAGACTCCTTAGAAATGAGGGTTTTTCTAACAGAGGCCAGAAAAACAAAACTTCTGGACTCTTGTCGGATACTTCATTCCGTTCCTCTTCCTTCCATAGCTCAGTGCATGGAAGTGATCGGGTTGATGGTAGCGGCAATGGACATAGTTCCTTTTGCGCGCATTCATCTAAGACCATTACAACTGTGCATGCTCAGTCAGTGGAATGGGGACTATACAGACTTGTCTCCAAAGATACAAGTAAATCAGAGGACCAGAGACTCACTCCGTTGGTGGCTGTCCCTGGACAACCTGTCACAAGGGATGACATTCCGCAGACCAGAGTGGGTCATTGTCACGACCGACGCCAGTCTGATGGGCTGGGGCGCGGTCTGGGGATCCCTGAAAGCTCAGGGTCTTTGGTCTCTGGAAGAATCTCTTCTACCGATAAATATTCTGGAACTGAGAGCGATATTCAATGCTCTCAAGGCTTGGCCTCAGCTAGTGAGGACCAAGTTCATACGGTTTCAATCAGACAACATGACGACTGTTGCGTACATCAACCATCAGGGGGGAACAAGGAGTTCCCTAGCGATGGAAGAAGTGACCAAAATCATTCTATGGGCGGAGTCTCACTCCTGCCACCTGTCTGCTATCCACATCCCAGGAGTGGAAAATTGGGAAGCGGATTTTCTGAGTCGTCAGACATTGCATCCGGGGGAGTGGGAACTCCATCCGGAAATCTTTGCCCAAGTCACTCAGCTGTGGGGCATTCCAGACATGGATCTAATGGCCTCTCGTCAGAACTTCAAAGTTCCCTGCTACGGGTCCAGATCCAGGGATCCCAAGGCGGCTCTAGTGGATGCACTAGTAGCACCTTGGACCTTCAAACTAGCTTATGTGTTCCCGCCGTTTCCTCTCATCCCCAGGCTGGTAGCCAGGATCAATCAGGAGAGGGCGTCGGTGATCTTGATAGCTCCTGCTTGGCCACGCAGGACTTGGTATGCAGATCTGGTGAATATGTCATCGGCTCCACCTTGGAAGCTACCTTTGAGACGAGACCTTCTTGTTCAGGGTCCGTTCGAACATCCGAATCTGGTTTCACTCCAGCTGACTGCTTGGAGATTGAACGCTTGATTTTATCGAAGCGAGGATTCTCAGATTCCGTTATCGATACTCTTGTTCAGGCCAGAAAGCCTGTAACTCGAAAGATTTACCACAAGATTTGGAAAAAATATATCTGTTGGTGTGAATCTAAAGGATTCCCTTGGGACAAGGTTAAGATTCCTAGGATTCTATCCTTCCTTCAAGAAGGATTGGAAAAAGGATTATCTGCAAGTTCCCTGAAGGGACAGATTTCCGCCTTGTCGGTGTTACTTCACAAAAAGCTGGCAGCTGTGCCAGATGTTCAAGCCTTTGTTCAGGCTCTGGTTAGAATCAAGCCTGTTTACAAACCTTTGACTCCTCCTTGGAGTCTCAATTTAGTTCTTTCAGTTCTTCAGGGGGTTCCGTTTGAACCCTTGCATTCCGTTGATATTAAATTATTATCTTGGAAAGTTTTGTTTTTGGTTGCAATTTCTTCTGCTAGAAGAGTTTCAGAATTATCTGCTCTGCAGTGTTCTCCTCCTTATCTGGTGTTCCATGCAGATAAGGTGGTTTTGCGTACTAAACCTGGTTTTCTTCCGAAAGTTGTTTCTAACAAAAACATTAACCAGGAGATTATCGTACCTTCTCTGTGTCCGAAACCAGTTTCAAAGAAGGAACGTTTGTTGCACAATTTGGATGTTGTTCGCGCTCTAAAATTCTATTTAGATGCTACAAAGGATTTTAGACAAACATCTTCCTTGTTTGTTGTTTATTCCGGTAAAAGGAGAGGTCAAAAAGCAACTTCTACCTCTCTCTCTTTTTGGATTAAAAGCATCATCAGATTGGCTTACGAGACTGCCGGACGGCAGCCTCACGAAAGAATCACAGCTCATTCCACTAGGGCTGTGGCTTCCACATGGGCCTTCAAGAACGAGGCTTCTGTTGATCAGATATGTAGGGCAGCGACTTGGTCTTCACTGCACACTTTTACCAAATTTTACAAGTTTGATACTTTTGCTTCTTCTGAGGCTATTTTTGGGAGAAAGGTTTTGCAAGCCGTGGTGCCTTCCATTTAGGTGACCTGATTTGCTCCCTCCCTTCATCCGTGTCCTAAAGCTTTGGTATTGGTTCCCACAAGTAAGGATGACGCCGTGGACCGGACACACCAATGTTGGAGAAAACAGAATTTATGTTTACCTGATAAATTACTTTCTCCAACGGTGTGTCCGGTCCACGGCCCGCCCTGGTTTTTTTAATCAGGTCTGATATTTTCTTTTCTTTAACTACAGTCACCACGGTACCACATGGTTTCTCCTATGCAAATATTCCTCCTTAACGTCGGTCGAATGACTGGGGTAGGCGGAGCCTAGGAGGGATCATGTGACCAGCTTTGCTGGGCTCTTTGCCATTTCCTGTTGGGGAAGAGAATATCCCACAAGTAAGGATGACGCCGTGGACCGGACACACCGTTGGAGAAAGTAATTTATCAGGTAAACATAAATTCTGTTTTTAATTTGATTATATTTGTATGCTGTGCAATTAATCGTGATATGAGGCTATGCAATATCTAAATCGCATGAGGCTGCAATGTTTTATAAAACAAACAAACAGTCAAGCAGCTCCCTTAATGGGACATAAACCCCAAATTTTGCTTTCAAGGTTCAGATAGAGATGAGAAGGGGGACTATATAATAAACATAGGTTCAAAAGTGTTAACATTATACAGAATAAAATCAATTAAAAGAAAAACATAAAGTAGCACTGTCTGAGTGATAGGGAGAAAAAAACGGTAGTTCCAGTGCAAATTAAGGAGGCTGAAGTTCAGACGTCAAAGGACAGAGGCGCCCATTAAGTAGCAACAAGCGACTCAAAAATGTTTTCGTGGATCCCACTATTAGTGTGCTATCAAGGGGCTTAGCACTATACTGATTGCTTGGTGTATTCACACAATTATTGTAAAAAGTTGAGGGCATCATCCTTAATAACCAAAGTCTGGGAGCAATGCCTCCCAGTTTATTTATCGTAAGTAGCCACAATTAAGTCCCTAATCAAATGCTCAGACAGGCGAACGCCTGACTCGCGTTTTTCGCCTGAGCTTTATCAAAGGCAAGGGCGGCCCCATCATCATCATCCTCTATTTAAACGTTGTTTGACCAATCATAATTCAAATCTGTCTCCACACCCCCACAGCGCTGATTCTTGTTGGCTCTAAACGAGTACCAATAGTTAGCCGCCGCCGCTCTAAGCACGCAATGACCGCTCCCCTCATACGTCGGAGAGGGCGTATTGTTTACCTTGCCTTGTATTACAAGTCTAACTCATAAACTCATTATTAGGTGAACATTTATCTTACAAATGAATGTGGACATTCATCTCATATGATTGCAAAAAGATAGAGAATGCAGACTTACTACAATAAAAGATCATATCCGGGATATTCAACACTATATCTGCTTGTATAAGCTTGAGGGATCACACTTAGTGATAGTGCAGTGTTTCCAATCTATTGGATATATAATAAGATCGTACAGGGAGAGACATATCCCTATTCTTTATAGCCGTGATCATACATTATTGAAGATATTGGTACAGACAGTTTATTGTTAAGACTCACTTTATTATTATCGTCTTGATAGTGATACTTCAAGCAGACTATACTCTCCTAATTAGTATCACATGTGTCTTCAATCTAATAATCACTCATTCAGCCAGTTTAAATGATAAAAGTAATCACCCTGCTGCTGTGTGTAGGGTTGCTACCTTGGCCATGTTTTCCTGGACACTTATGAGTTACACATGCTGCAGGGTGTGCAGAGGAGAACATGAATTGCACCCCTGGACAGCACTATTCATGTTTCTCCCTGCACACACTGCAGCATGTGTAACTCAAAAGTGTCCAGGAAAACATGGCTGAGGTGGCAACCTTAGCTGTGTGTACAAATATGAGTGAAATACTTCATTTTAAAGGGTTAGAAATTGATTCCCATTTCCACCTAATTAAAATATATTATTATGACTATTGTAAATACAGTCAAATAAAACAGTTGTTTTTTTAACTGAAGATTTTACATACCTTACTTTTAAAGATAAGATTATCATGATATGAGCGATGACTGCCCATAAAATGAAGCATGGCTCATGTTAATCCAGCATCCGCCCCATCCAATGGCGAAGCGGCAGGGTCTCTTAATTGTAATATTAAGTTCAGTGAACATTGCATACGCCGTACTGATGTTCATAAACAGCTGTTCGTGTTCACACCTTATTCATCACTAGCAGAGTTATAAGGATCGCTTGGAGGGGCAGCTTCTCACTGGCAAATGAGAGGAGACAGGGAATATAAACAAGTGCTTCAGATTGCAAGTTTAACAAACAAAAAGTGCTCTGGACTGACTGGGAGCTGTGCAAGACTTACAGCTGGTGTTTCTCAGTTCAGTCCTGCACTAACAAGAACAACAAGCAGCATGTATGTTACAGTTCTTCCCTGTCTGTAATTTAGTGCATTTGTGCTTCAGACATTGAATACAGTGGTGATTATGAATGCTCTGTTTATCTAAGCTGTCGGGCTCATCTCCCCCCTCCCTCTTGCTGTGTTTGATTGATTGTGTATGACTGATACTACTAAACAACAGAACAGCCAACCTCACTGGCCACACCTCTCACAAAAAGTGCAGCAATATTTCAACAAACAGACAAAAGAAAGAAAGGAGGTGGCGCCTATGACAGTCTGATGTGTCTGATTGGTACTAAACAATTTAATATTAAAAGTTTATTAGATGTGGGCTTACAATAAAAATGAGTAGAACGGCCTACTATCAAAATTCAATAAAAATGTATTATTATAGGTCTAAAATATCTATTCAAATCAATAATTATTACAAGTGTTTTCAGTTCAATAGAGATCGATCAGAATGACTACAAAATAGCAGAAAATATGAAACAAGATCAGGATAATATTTCTAAAAAGAATAACATATTCAGTAAAAAGAAAGAAAATAGACCACAGAATAGACAGGATGAGTCTTCGACAATAGAATCACAAGAATTAGATCAGAAAAACCAGATCATTATAAAACCGAAAACTTTACAAAAAGAGATAATAGGGAGAATAGATCTCACACTAGATGGAGATCTTGATAATATGGAGAACGAAACACTTCCACAGGGAGATTAAAGAACCAGAAGTGGCAACAATATAGGGAACGGGAGAATCCCATAGGAAATCAGATTTGGGATGAAAACAGTCATAGACACTACAACTATAGGGAGCACCCCCACCTCCAACATAGGGATGATTTTCCATCTTATAATAGAGAACCACACTATTCTGACTCTAGGGAGTACAACCCACAATATCATAAATATGGGTACAGAGAATATCACAGAGAGGATAATAGACGACAGTATGGATGGTATGAGGATAATAGAAACAACAATCGCGGGTGGTACAATAGGGGCAGAGAGACTAATGAACCCCAAAAAAGAGCTTTTAATAAAAAAAAAACGGAATCAGTACAACAAAACTGGCGCATCCCAGTTCAGAATAGATTTGATACATTAAATGAGCATATTGAGCATTCCCCTCCCAAACTAGGTACATCTGTGAGTTTTTTAGGAGTGAGTCGAGAAAGAACCCACAACCCCCCAAAAGGAGAAGAGAGGGAATAGAGGAAGAAGAATTAGAAGACTGACCAAAAATAAACTAGATAACGAGGCCCCTAATAAAGGAATCTTTAATATCAGTAATATACCGCTGGCGAAAGAGCAAGAAGGGATATTAAATAAGGGATTGTCATTTGCTCCAACATCTAAATTAAATAAATTTGAACATCTAATTAACATTAATCAATTTGTGAGAAAGTTAACCCTGAAAAAATACTTTATTAAAAATCCTGTCTCCTTTAAGAGTCAAACGGAGACATTACCTGTAATAAATAGAGAATATATACATACAGAATTTAAGTCTAAGTCTAAATTCTTTCCCACTCAAGAGAAGGGTAATTTTCATAGAATCATTTGAGAAATTAGTGAAACAGTATCTCGAAAAAATTGATATAGATCATTCAAAACACATAAATTGGAAATTGTCTGAAAGAGAAAAAAATACTTAAAGAACTACAGTCACGGACAGTTATAGTAATTAAACAAGCGGACAAAGGGGGCGGTGTAGTAATTATGAACAACACATACTACATAAATGAAGCATATAGACTGTTAGGTGACACTACAACTTATAAGAAACTTCTAAATGACCCAGGTGACGACTATCAGGCTAAATTTAAAGAACTGTTAGATGGGGCAAAAACAATAAATTTAATAACCGAATCAGAATACAAATTTTTAATGATCAAATATTTCAGAACTCCAATATTCTATTTTCTTCCAAAAATAGATAAAAATCTAGAAGAATCCCCAGGACGTCCAATATCCGGTATAGACTCCCATCACATCAAATCTATCTCAATATATCGATTTTTCTACAGAATTATGTAAAAGAATTACCATCTTATCTCTCTGATTCCGCACATTTCCTTAAGATCATGAAAAATATAAAATGGGGAAGAAATTTTATTTTAGTCACTTGTGACGTAAGCTCTTTGTACACTAACATAGACCATAATTTAGATACTGAAGCAATTAAATCATACTTTAAACGAGATGACAAAATGACGACAATACAGAGTAATTTTTTAATAAACTGCATAAAGTTTATTTTGGAGAAAAAATATTTTAAATTTGAGAACAATTATTTCTTACAAATTAAGGGGACGGCTATGGGCACAAAGTTCACTCCCAGTTATGCTAATTTGTTTATGGGGGTGTTTGAGGGTAAAGTTTTAGTTCATTCACCCTGGAGTGCGAACCTTGTGCTCTATAAGCGTTACATTGACGATCTGTTCTTCATTTAGAAGGGTGACATGGAGCTTCTGAACATGTTTATAGAGGACTTAAATATTAATAAATTTGGACTGCACTTCACACACGAATGCAGTAGTCAAAAAATAAATTTCCTTAATATAGAATTAGAGATTATAAATAATGAAATTAAAACTCGAAACTTTTTCAAAAATGTAAATTCTAACAACTATATAGATTCAAGAAGTTGCCACCATGACAAATGGAAAAATAATATTCCAAAGGGCCAGTTATTGCGGATACGGAGGAATTGTACAGACCTATCTGAATATGAATAGCAGTCAAAAGTTCTGATACAAAGATAACAGAGAAAATTGAGAAAACTGTTGAGGAAATTAAATACATAGATAGAGAAAGTCTATTAGAGAAAAAAATTAGACCAATGGACAAAAAGAAGGGAAATTTAGGATTGGATGTACCAATAATTACAACCTATTCGGCTCAACATAAACTGTTTAAAAGGATAGTCAATAAACACTGGCACCTTTTATTAAAAGATCCCCTAATAGGCCACTCTTTGGGAAAAAATCCATGATTCATTTACAAGAAGGCTTGAAATTTGATCTCTGCTGGCCCCTAGTAAATATAAAGGTGGAAATAAGATGCTCAATAAGGGATTTAGAGATCTGAAAGGAGAAAAAAATAGAAAGTTTTTATCCATGCCACTACTTTGTCATGTAAATATAGTAGCAACGTCAAACAAATTAAATCGGAGAAAAATGGGAAAGAAAGTAAGATTACTGAGATTATTAGGTGCACAGACACCAATGTTGTATACCTTATACAATGTGATTTGTAATTTAAAATATTTTGGACAAACAGGGAGAAAACTAAAAGATTGTATAAGAGAACACATATTAGCGATTGAGCATCAAAGGGATGACACTGTGTTGTACAAGCATTTTAAAGAAGTACATCAAGGGAGAGTAGATACAATGAAATTCTGCGTATTAAAAAAATACTGAAAGATGGAAGAAGAGGGAGCATTGAAAAGAAGCTTTTAAAACAAGAGGCGGAATTCGTCTACAATTTCGGAACACTATTTCCCAAATGTCTGAATAGTGAGTTAGATCTTAACTTTCTTATAGAATAAAGAATAGCACAATCTGATTTAGATAAGCTAATATAATACACACATTAATAAATGTCACTCAGGACTAATGTACTTTTTATAAAAGATTGTTTATATATTATAGTAAATATCCAGTTATAGATTCTTTCATATATAGGTGTGGCTGATGGTTTAGAGGATCTAATACTTTGTTACATAAAATTTGTCATCTATCCACTATTGTAGATGCTAATAACCTTTATTGCTATAAGTAATATGTATGCCTTAAGAGTACATATTACACTTTGTGGCCATGAGTTTTCCCGTCATAGCCATCTTTGGGAGGTCAGTGAAACGTCTGATATTTGGTACCATCCTTCTAATAAACAGATCAGAGCATTAATATTAAATCACTGAAACAGTAACAATTTAAATAACAATTTATGCACGAAATTAGAATAAAGAAGACAAACTGTATGAAACATTGCATTTATTTAATTTATTCAATCTGTTTTTATCCATTTATTAATAGTGTTCCAAATATTGAATAATGTTGATATAAATATGGAAAAAGTTGTTACAATAAGTTCATGATTGTTACCTTTAAAATAGAACCAAGGGTGTCTTAATAGCTATTGTTTCTACTATCTTAACAACAATGTATAGAAAAGAGTATTGGGTCTCGGAATAGCTACCCATTGAAAAATCATCTGTGAATAATTGACTGCTAATGAGGAGAATCGTCAAAGGGTTAGCAGGAAACCCTTTGAATAGGAAGACTGAGCTGGATGAGGTATTCTTGATAAAGGCTCCTTTCTGAGAGCTGAAACGCGTAGAAACCTATCCAGCATAACGGAATCAGTCTGAGATCGACTGCAATAAGAACTCCCAGGACCGCATTATCACCGTATCATCAAATCTGATTCTCTGAGAGAGAAGGCGGTAGGAGATAATTGTCATTGGATAATTATTTTCAAAACCGTGCGCGCACTAGGAGACGATTGGCTAACGAGCACAAACTTAATCCCTCTGAGATTACACACAGCAAAGTCCCAGTGAGTACAGAAAGACTTGGAGCAGGTGTGCGGATAAAAACAGCCGCTGTAACCAGAAGCACAGGGTGAGTGAAAATTCACACTTAAAACACTATAGAACATTCACTGAAACAAAAGATACATCCAGACCAAGGTGATAATTGGAGATACCAATCAGAGTTTGGACATACGAATGTGGAATCATTACCATCTTGACGATTTCATTTCAGCTGAAAATTAAACAGCCAGGTACCTTACGGATACACATACACAGAACAGTTGATATTCCTTGGATAAACATAGGTGAGTGCTCACAAGATTTGTTTTTAATAATATGAATTATTGGGGACTACTTGTTTTTTGTGATAACTGTGTTTAACCATTTGGTATTGGATGTATTTGATGTTTGTTATTTATGGCGTTATGAGAAATTGCTCCATATACAGAGATTTATTTTCAGTTTAATTTTAGTAATAGAGCATTAAGATAGACACCGGTGTCTCATAAACTTTGCTCATTAGAAAGCTATTTTAGACAATGTTTTAAAAGGAACACACTTGTAATAATTATTGATTTGAATAGATATTTTAGAACTGTAAGTAATAATACATTTTTATTGAATTTTGTTAGTAGTCCGTTCTACTCATTTTTATTGTAAGCCCACATCTAATAGACTTTAAATATAAAATTGTTTAGTACCAATCAGACTGCCGTTGGCGCCAACTCCTTTTTTTCTTTTGTGTGTTTGATTTATTAGTGAGGGCTCCGAATCCACATGAAAGCAAACAAAGCAAGAGGGTGGGGGAGATGAGCCGGACAGCTTAGATAAACAGAGCATTCATACTCACCGCTGTATTCAACGTCTGAAGCACAAATTGCACTAAATTACAGGCAGGGAAGAACTGTAACATACACGTTCCTATCCTAAATGTCTCCTCTCAATTGTTTCTGTGAAGCTGCCCCTCCAAGTGATTATTCATTAGTTGTGAGTCTCTTGATGCCGGTGCCTGCTTGCGAGAACGTGTGCTCTGTGCCTCCTGTCAGTAGGAGGGGGACCAAGTCTGCACATGTGTTTGCAATAAAATACTTTTAATGCGCATGCGGGCCCCCATGGTGTTTCTACCTAGGTAGAACATCATAATAGGCCCCATAATGAGTTGAAAATAGGTTTGGCGCAGTTTTAATTTCTCCAACATTGGTGTGTCCGGTCCACGGCGTCATCCTTACTTGTGGGAATATCTCTTCCCCAACAGGAAATGGCAAAGAGTCCCAGCAAAGCTGGCCATATAGTCCCTCCTAGGCTCCGCCCACCCCAGTCATTCTCTTTGCCGTTGCACAGGCAACATCTCCACGGAGATGGTTAAGAGTATGTGGTGTTTAGTTGTAGTTTTTTTATTTTACTATCAAGAGTTTGTTATTTTAAAATAGTGCTGGTATGTACTATTTACTCTGAAACAGAAAAGGATGAAGATTTCTGTTTGTGAGAGGAAGATGATTTTAGCAGACAGTAACTAAAATCGTTTGCTGTTTCCACATAGGACTGTTGAGATGAAGTAACTTCAGTTGGGGGAAACAGTTAGCAGACTTGATACTACATCATCTCCTACTGTGTCTACACCAGTTTTGCCCACGCAGGAGGCCCCTAGTACATCTAGTGCGCCAATGCTTATTACCATGCAACAATTGACGGCTGTAATGGATAACTCCATAGCAAATATTTTATCCAAAATGCCTGCATATCAGAGAAAGCGCGATTGCTCTGTTTTAAACACTGAAGAGCAGGAGGGCGCTGATGATAATTGTTCTGTCATACCCTCACACCAATCTGAAGTGGCCATGAGGGAGGTTTTGTCAGATGGGGAAATTTCAGATTCAGGAAAAATTTCTCAACAAGCTGAACCTGATGTTGTGACATTTAAATTTGAACATCTCCGCGCACTGCTTAAGGAGGTGTTATCTACTCTGGATGATTGCGACAACTTGGTCATTCCAGAGAAATTATGCAAGATGGACAAGTTTCTAGAGGTTCCGGTGCACCCCAACGCTTTTCCTATACCCAAGCGGGTGGCGGACATAGTGAATAAGGAGTGGGAGAAGCCCGGCATACCTTTTGTTCCCCCACCTATATTTAAGAAATTATTTCCTATGGTCGACCCCAGAAAGGACTTATGGCAGACAGTCCCTAAGGTCGAGGGGGCAGTTTCTACTCTAAACAAGCGAACTACTATCCCTATCGAGGATAGTTGTGCTTTCAAAGATCCTATGGATAAAAAATTGGAAGGTTTGCTTAAAAAGATTTTTGTACAGCAGGGTTACCTTCTACAACCCATTTCGTGCATTGTTCCTGTCACTACAGCAGCGTGGTTCTGGTTCGAGGAACTAGAAAAGTCGCTCAGTAGAGAGACTCTGTATGAGGAGGTTATGGACAGAGTTCACGCACTTAAGTTGGCTAACTCTTTTATTTTAGATGCCGCTTTGCAATTAACTAGATTAGCGGCGAAAAATTCAGGGTTTGCAATTGTGGCGCGCAGAGCGCTTTGGCTAAAGTCTTGGTCAGCGGATGTATCATCCAAGACAAAATTGCTTAACATCCCTTTCAAAGGTAAAACTCTCTTTGGGCCAGAATTGAAATAGATTATCTCAGACATCACTGGGGGAAAGGGCCACGCCCTTCCACAAGATAGGCCTTTCAAGGCCAAGAATAAGTCTAATTTTCGTTCCTTTCGCAATTTCAGGAACGGACCGGCCTCTAATTCTGCATCCTATAAACAAGAGGGTAATGCCTCACAGCCCAAACCAGCCTGGAAACCTATGCAAGGCTGGAACAAGGGTAAACAGGCCAAGAAGCCTGCTGCTGCTAACAAAACAGCATGAAGGAGTAGCCCCCGATCCGGGACCGGATCTAGTAGGGGGCAGACTCTCTCTCTTTGCTCAGGCTTGGGCAAGAGATGTTCAGGATCCCTGGGCACTAGAAATAGTTTCTCAGGGTTATCTTCTGGAATTCAAGGAACTACCCCCAAGGGGAAGGTTCCACATGTCTCACTTATCCTTAAACCAAATAAAGAGACAGGCGTTCTTACATTGTGTAGAAGACCTGTTAAAGATGGGAGTGATACACCCTGTTCCAATGACGGAACAAGGAATGGGATTTTACTCAAATCTGTTCGTAGTTCCCAAAAAAGAGGGAACCTTCAGACCAATTCTGGATTTAAAGATCCTAAACAAATTTCTCAGGGTACCATCGTTCAAAATGGAAACCATTCGAACGATTCTGCCCACTATCCAGGAAGGTCAATTTATGACTACCGTGGATCTAAAGGATGCGTACCTACATATTCCTATCCACATAGAACATCATCAGTTCCTAAGGTTCGCCTTTCTGGACAAACATTACCAGTTTGTGGCCCTCCCATTCGGGTTAGCCACTGCTCCAAGGATTTTCACAAAGGTACTCGGGTCCCTTCTAGCGGTTCTAAGACCGAGGGGCATTGCAGTAGTACCGTACTTGGACGACATTCTAATACAAGCGTCGTCCCTTTCAAAAGCAAAGGCTCATACAGACATCGTTCTGGCCTTTCTCAGATCTCACGGATGGAAGGTGAACATAGAAAAGAGTTCTCTGTCTCCGTCAACAAGAGTTCCCTTCTTGGGAACAATAATAGATTCCTTAGAAATGAGGATTTTTCTGACAGATGTCAGAAAGTCAAAACTTCTAAGCACTTGTCAAGTTCTTCACTCTGTTCCACGTCCTTCCATAGCTCAGTGCATGGAAGTAGTAGGGTTGATGGTTGCAGCAATGGACATAGTTCCTTTTGCACGAATTCATCTAAGACCATTACAACTGTGCATGCTCAAACAGTGGAATGGGGACTATACAGACTTGTCTCCAGTGATTCAAGTAGATCAGAAGACCAGAGAGTCACTCCGTTGGTGGCTGACCCTGGACCATCTATCCCAGGGAATGAGCTTCCACAGACCAGAGTGGGTCATTGTCACGACCGACGCCAGTCTAGTGGGCTGGGGCGCGGTCTGGGAATCCCTGAAAGCTCAGGGACTATGGTCTCGGGAAGAGTCTCTTCTCCCGATAAACATTCTGGAACTAAGAGCGATATTCAATGCTCTCAGGGCTTGGCCTCAGCTTGCAAAGGCCAGATTCATAAGATTCCAATCAGACAACATGACGACTGTTGCGTATATCAATCATCAGGGGGGAACAAGGAGTTCCCTAGCGATGAAAGAAGTGACCAAAATAATACAATGGGCGGAGGATCACTCCTGCCATCTATCTACGATCCACATCCCAGGTGTGGAAAACTGGGAAGCGGATTATCTGAGTCGTCAGACTTTCCATCCGGGGGAGTGGGAACTCCACCCGGAGATCTTTGCCCAGTTGACTCAATTATGGGGCATTCCAGACATGGATCTGATGGCGTCTCGTCAGAACTTCAAGGTTCCTTGCTACGGGTCCAGATCCAGGGATCCCAAGGCCACTCTAGTGGATGCACTAGTAGCACCTTGGACCTTCAACCTAGCTTATGTGTTTCCACCGTTTCCTCTCATTCCCAGGCTGGTAGCCAGGATCAAACAGGAGAGGGCCTCGGTGATCTTGATAGCTCCTGCGTGGCCACGCAGGACTTGGTATGCAGACCTGGTGAATATGTCATCGGTTCCACCATGGAAGCTACCTTTGAGACAGGACCTTCTTGTTCAGGGTCCATTCGAACATCCAAATCTGGTCTCCCTCCAGCTGACGGCTTGGAGATTGAACGCTTGATTCTATCAAAGCGTGGGTTTTCAGATTCTGTGATAGATACTCTGGTTCAGGCCAGAAAACCAGTAACTAGAAAGATTTACCATAAAATATGGAAAAGATATATCTGTTGGTGTGAATCCAAGGGATTCCCTTGGAATAAGATAAAAATTCCTAAGATTCTTTCCTTTCTGCAAGAAGGTTTGGATAAAGGATTATCTGCGAGTTCTCTAAAGGGACAGATTTCTGCTTTATCTTTCTTACTACACAAACGTCTGGCAGCTGTGCCAGATGTTCAAGCATTTGTTCAGGCTCTGGTTAGGATCAAGCCTGTTTACAGACCTTTGACTCCTCCCTGGAGTCTAAATCTAGTTCTTTCAGTTCTTCAAGGGGTTCCGTTTGAACCTCTACATTCCATAGATATTAAGTTATTATCTTGGAAAGTTTTGTTTTTGGTTGCTATTTCTTCTGCTAGAAGAGTTTCAGAGTTAGCTGCTCTGCAGTGTACTCCGCCCTATCTGGTGTTCCATTCAGATAAGGTTGTTTTGCGTACTAAGCCTGGTTTTCTTCCAAAGGTTGTTTCCAACAAGAATATTAACCAGAAGATAGTTGTATCTTCTTTGTGTCCGAAACCAGTTTCAAAGAAGGAACGTTTGCTACACAATTTAGATGTAGTCCGTGCTCTAAAATTCTACTTAGAAGCTACAAAAGAATTCAGACAAACATCTTCTTTGTTTGTCGTTTATTCTGGTAAAAGGAGAGGTCAAAAAGCAACTTCTACCTCTCTTTCCTTTTGGCTTAAAAGCATCATCCGATTGGCTTATGAGACTGCCGGACGGCAGCCTCCTGAAAGAATCACAGCTCACTCCACTAGGGCTGTGGCTTCCACATGGGCCTTCAAGAACGAGGCTTCTGTTGATCAGATATGTAAGGCAGCGACTTGGTCTTCACTGCACACTTTTGCCAAATTTTACAAATTTGATACTTTTGCTTCTTCGGAGGCTATTTTTGGGAGAAAGGTTTTGCAAGCCGTGGTGACTTCTGTTTAGGTAACCTGATTTGCTCCCTCCCTTCATCCGTGTCCTAAAGCTTTGGTATTGGTTCCCACAAGTAAGGATGACGCCGTGGACCGGACACACCAATGTTGGAGAAAACAGAATTTATGCTTACCTGATAAATTACTTTCTCCAACGGTGTGTCCGGTCCACGGCCCGCCCTGGTTTTTTAATCAGGTCTGATGAATTATTTTCTCTAACTACAGTCACCACGGTACCATATGGTTTCTCCTATATTTTTCCTCCTGTCCGTTGGTCGAATGACTGGGGTGGGCGGAGCCTAGGAGGGACTATATGGCCAGCTTTGCTGGGACTCTTTGCCATTTCCTGTTGGGGAAGAGATATTCCCACAAGTAAGGATGACGCCGTGGACCGGACACACCGTTGGAGAAAGTAATTTATCAGGTAAGCATAAATTCTGTTTTTACAATTGAAATGACAAGAAATGGAAAGAAAATTGCAATTTACTTTATTAAATTAAGAAGTTTGAATGCGTTAAATATTTGTTGGGTTTACTATCCCTTTAATGTTTTACGTGTGTTTTTGATATACCTTTATTTTAGCCCTAATACTTTACTTCAGGCCTCAAGTTGCTAACAATTACAATGCTATTATTTGTTGCACTCCAGCGTGATAAACAAAAAAAAGTCTGCCACGCTAACGTTTTCTAGTAAAACTATTTAACCATTTACTTGTAATACCAAATTGTGAGATATTCATAGTGCTCCTTTTGTAATTTAGGTCATAGTGTATTATATTTTCCAGTTTTCTTTTTGCACTACTACTAGTGACAGAATGTGTGCAGTATTTCAGCAATGTTCTTCATAGAATATTTGTTGGGAAACGCATCAATTTGAATGCAATCTTAACCCATTAATGAGACAAAAGTCACGAGAAGTGCTATTACAACATGTCTCACTCCTGGACGAATCGAAATATAGAGCAGTCTTGCTGCTGGCGGCTTTCATTAAGGGGTTAACAAGTAGATGTAGGTTATCATACATGTCACCTTTTTTGCATTCATCTGGTTTCCTATTAAGTTGGTATCTATGACCCCTGACATGAACAACATGGTGATAGTAGTTGCTGTTGGTGGTCATTTGACTGCTTTTAGTCCATGAAATTTCTTAGTAGAATTGTGGGCCACCCATCTTTCAAAGAAGGGGTGTTCTGATATCTCTACATTAGGAGAAGACGAGGGCTTTTTTTAGGGCCATCAGACCCCAGAAATAGAATCAGTGCTTTTACGTATTGCCATTGTTATAGTCGCTTGGCAGCTAGAAGTGCCCCTTCCCTCTAAGTTTGGTTCTCACATAAGGGCTACTACATCCCATGATTGATTATGTTTAATGTTTGTTCTTGCAAGTGATTACATGATAGCAGCCATGTAGTTTTTTTTTTTTATAGTTTGCTAGGGTTCCCTTTAAAATCTTGGACGCCCTAGTAGTCTCCTAGTAGACACGCAGTTTAAGGATGTTTCTTCTGGGTATTGGTTTTGTTCCCTGTATCACCTGCTAGAAAAGTAGTTTGAGTTTCAAACTTTATTTGTTCTGTGTTAATATATTTTTCATATTAAACTTGACATTTATCTTACCTTAAAGTTACACTAAAGTCAAAATTAAACTTTCATGATTCAGATACAATCTACTTCTATTATCAATTTGTGCACAGTGGTTTTATAAGCATATATAACTGAGAATGTGTGCGAATGAAAGGAACATTCCTTTAATGTTCCTTTTTAAAGGAATATGAAACCCACATTTTGTCTTTCATGATTCAGAGCACGCAATTTTAAGCAACTTTCTAATTTACTCCTATTATTATTTTTTGTTCGTTCTATTGGTATCTTTATTTGAGAAGCAGGAACGTACGCTTAGGAGGCGGCCCATTTTTGGTTCAGCATCTGGGTAGCGCTGTGCTGCTGGTTTCTTAGAAAATATTGACATAATTTGGAGGTTTTTGTGACACTCTGATGTTTTAATGCCTGTAACACAGCAATAATTTTATACATTAAATATTTGAGGATGAAAGTATTAATATGGAATATATACAAGCAATTGTATACAATGTATGACACAAAACTATCAAGGTAATATATTCTGTAAAATACATGAGAAATCAAATTCAAATTTTGTGGTACACTCAGTAGGGGGATATCAGACTCAAACTGCTATCCTCTAGATGTGATGTAGTTATTATATTAACTGATGCGGAAGGGATGATTACCATTCTCAATCATTTTAACTGTAACATGTAGCTATACATTTCTCCTGTTAAGTGTAGTCAGTCCACGGGTCATCCATTACTTATGGGATTATATCTCCTCCCTAACAGGAAGTGCAAGAGGATCACCCAAGCAGAGCTGCTATATAGCTCCTCCCCTCTACGTCATACCCAGTCATTCTCTTGCACCTAACTAATAGATAGGACGTGTGAGAGGACTGGTTGTTAAACTTAGTTTCTCCAACATAGGTGTGTCCGGTCCACGGCGTCATCCTTACTTGTGGGATATTCTCCTCCCCAACAGGAAATGGCAAAGAGCCCAGCAAAGCTGGCCATATAGTCCCTCCTAGGCTCCGCCTACCCCAGTCATTCTCTTTGCCGTTGCACAGGCAACATCTCCACGGAGATGGCTAAGAGTTTTTTTGGTGTTTAAATGTAGTTTTATTCTTCAATCAAGAGTTTGTTATTTTAAAATAGTGCTGGTATGTACTATTTACTCTGAAACAGAAAAGAGATGAAGATTTCTGTTTGTAAGAGGAAAATGATTTTAGCAACCGTTACTAAAATCGATGGCTGTTTCCACACAGGACTGTTGAGATGAATTAACTTCAGTTGGGGGAAACAGTGAGCAGACTTTTGCTGCTTGAGGTATGACACATTTCTAACAAGACTTGGTAATGCTGGAAGCTGTCATTTTCCCTATGGGAACCGGTAAGCCATTTTCTTAGTTTAGTATAAGAATAAAGGGCTTCATTAGGGCTTAAAAAACTGGTAGACATTTTTCTGGGCTAAAACGATTACTTTACTAAGCATATTTGGCAGATTATAACTATTAATAGTTATTATAATCTTGGGGATTGTTTTAAAAAAACGGCAGGCACTGTATTGGACACCTTTTTCACTGGGGGCCTTTTCTAGTCATAGGCAGAGCCTCATTTTCGCGCCACTAATGCGCAGTTGTTTTTGGAAAGCAAGGCATGCAGATGCATGTGTGAGGAGCTAAGAACCACTGAAGAAGCTTATAGAAGGCATCATTTGGTATCGTATTCCCCTCTGGGCTTGGTTGGGTCTCAGCAAAGCAGATACCTGGGACTGTATAGGGGTTAAATGTAAAAACGGCTCCGGTTCCGTTATTTTAAGGGTTAAAGCTTTCAAATTTGGTGTGCAATACTTTTAAGACTTTTAAGATACTGTGGTGAAATTTTGGTGAATTTTGAACAATTCCTTCATACTTTTTCACATATTCAGTAATAAAGTGTGTTCAGTTTAAAATTTAAAGTGACAGCAACGGTTTTATTGTAAAACGTTTTTTGTGCTTTGTTGACAAGTTTAAGCCTGTTTAACATGTCTGAACCATCAGATAACGATGTTCTATATGTATGAAAGCCAAGGTTTCTCCCCATTTAAATATATGTGATAATTGTGTCATAGTGTCCAAACAAAGTAGGGACAATAATGCCATAGATAATGATATTGCCCAAGATGATTCCTCAAATGAGGGGAGTAAGCATGGTACTGCATCATCCCTTTCTGTGTCTACACCAGTTTTGCCCACACAAGAGGCCCCTAGTACATCTAGTGCGCCAATACTTATTACCATGCAACAATTAACGGCTGTAATGGATAATTCTATTGCAAACATTTTATCCAAAATGCCTACTTATCAGAGAAAGCGCGATTGCTCTGTTTTAAACACTGAAGAGCAAGAGGACGCTGATGATAACTGTTCTGACATGCCCTCACACCAATCTGAAGGGGCCAGGAGGGAGGTTTTGTCTGAGGGAGAAATTTCAGATTCAGGGAAAATTTCTCAACAAGCTGAACCTGATGTTGTAACATTTAAATTTAAATTAGAACATCTCCACGCACTACTTAAGGAGGTATTATCTACTCTGGATGATTGTGACAATTTGGTCATTCCAAAGAAATTATGTAAGATGGACAAGTTCCTAGAGGTTCCGGTGTCCCCTGATGCTTTTCCTATACCCAAGCGGGTGGCGGACATAGTAAATAAGGAGTGGGAAAGGCCCGGCATACCTTTTGTTCCTCCCCCTATATTTAAGAAATTATTTCCTATAGTCGACCCCAGAAAGGACTTATGGCAGACAGTCCCCAAGGTCGAGGGGGCGGTTTCTACTCTAAACAAACGCACTACTATTCCTATAGAAGATAGTTGTGCTTTCAAGATCCTATGGATAAAAAGTTAGAGGGTTTGCTTAAAAAGATGTTTGTTCAGCAAGGTTGCCTTCTACAACCAATTTCATGCATTGTTCCTGTCACTACAGCTGCGTGTTTCTGGTTCAAAGAACTAGAAAAGTCGCTCAATAAAGAATCTTCGTATGAGGAGGTTATGGACAGAGTTCAAGCACTTAAATTGGCTAACTCTTTTATTTTAGATGCCGCTTTGCAATTAGCTAGATTAGCGGCGAATAATTCAGGGTTTGCTATCGTGGCGCGCAGAGCGCTTTGGCTAAAGTCTTGGTCAGCGGATGTGTCCTCCAAGACCAAATTGCTTAACATCCCTTTCAAGGGTAAAACACTGTTTGGCCCTGACTTGAAAGAGATTATTTCAGACATCACTGGGGGAAAGGGCCACGCCCTTCCTCAGGATAGGTCTTTTAAGGCTAAAAATAAGCCAAATTTTCGTCCCTTTCGCAGAAACGGACCAGCCTCAAATTCTACACCCTCTAAGTAAGAGGGTAATACTTCTCAAACCAAGCCAGCCTGGAGACCGATGCAAGGCTGGAACAAGGGTAAGCAGGCCAAGAAACCTGCCACTGCTACCAAAACAGCATGAAGTGTTGGCCCCCGATCCGGGACCGGATCTGGTGGGGGGCAGACTTTCTCTCTTTGCTCAGGCTTGGGCAAGAGATATTCAGGATCCTTGGGCGCTAGAAATAGTTTCTCAAGGTTATCTCCTGGAATTCAGGGAACTACCCCCAAGGGGAAGGTTCCACAGGTCTCAATTATCTTCGAACCAAATAAAAAGACAGGCATTCTTTCATTGTGTAGAAGACCTGTTAAGAATGGGAGTGATTCATCCTGTTCCATTAGGAGAACAAGGGATGGGGTTTTACTCCAACCTGTTCATAGTTCCCAAAAAAGAGGGAACATTCAGACCAATTTTAGATCTCAGGATTCTAAACAAGTTTCTAAGGGTTTCATCGTTCAAAATGGAAACCATTCGACCGATCCTTCCTACCATCCAGGAAGGTCAATTCATGACCACGGTGGATTTAAAGGATGCGTACCTACATATTCCTATCCACAAGGAACATCTTCGGTTCCTAAGGTTCGCCTTTCTGGACAAGCATTACCAGTTTGTGGCACTTCCATTCGGATTAGCCACTGCTCCAAGGATTTTCACAAAGGTACTAGGGTCCCTTCTAGCGGTGCTAAGACCAAGGGGCATTGCAGTAGTACCTTACTTGGACGGCATCCTGATTCAAGTGTCGTCTCTGCCAAAAGCAAGGGCTCATACGGACATTGTCCTAGCCTTTCTCAGATCTCACAGGTGGAAAGTGAACATAGAAAAAAGTTCTCTGTCCCCGTCAACAAGAGTTCCCTTCTTGGGAACAATAATAGTTTCCTTAGAAATGAAGATTTTTCTGACAGAGGCCAGAAAATCAAACTTCTAAGCTCTTGTCAGGTACTTCATTCTGTTCTTCTTCCTTCCATAGCGCAGTGCATGGAAGTAATAGGTTTGATGGTTGCGGCAATGGACATAGTTCCTTTTGCACGAATTCATCTAAGACCATTACAACTGTGCATGCTCAGACAGTGGAATGGGGATTATACAGACTTGTCTCCGACGATCCAAGTAGATCAAAGGACCAGAGATTCACTCCGTTGGTGGCTGACCCTGGACAACAGGGAATGAGCTTCCGCAGACCAGAGTGGGTCATTGTCACGACCGACGCCAGTCTGGTGGGCTGGGGCGCGGTCTGGGAACCCCTGAAAGCTCAGGGTCTATGGTCTCGGGAAGACTCTCTTCTCCCGATAAACATTCTGGAACTGAGAGCGTTATTCAATGCTCTCAAGGCTTGGCCTCGACTAGCAAAGGCCAAATTCATAAGGTGTCAATCAGGCAACATGACGACTGTTGCATATATCAACCATCAGGGGGGAACAAGGAGTTCCCTGGTGATGGAGGAGCATCCGGGGGAGTGGGAACTCCATCCGGAAATCTTTGCCCAAATAACTCAATTATGGGGCATTCCAGACATGGATCTGATGGCCTCTCGTCAGAACTTCAAGGTCCCTTGTTACGGGTCCAAATCCAGGGATCCCAAGGCGACTCTAGTGGATACAATAGTAGCACCTTGGATCTTCAACCTAGCTTATGTATTCCCACCGTTTCCTCTCATTCCCAGGCTGGTAGCCAGGATCAATCAGGAGAGGGCTTCGGTGATCTTGATAGTTCCTGCGTGGCCACGCAGGACTTGGTATGCAGACCTGGTGAATATGTCATCGGCTCCACCATGGAAGCTACCTTTGAGACAGGACCTTCTTGTTCAGGGTCCATTCGCACATCCGAATCTGGTTTCCCTCCAACTGACTGCTTGGAGATTGAACGCTTGATTCTATCAAAGCGTGGGTTTTCAGATTCTGTAATAGATACTCTTATTCAGGCTAGAAAGCCTGTAACTAGAAAAATTTACCATAAAATATGGAAAAAATATATCTGTTGGTGTGAATCTAAAGGATTCCCATGGAACAAGATAAAAATTCCTAAGATTCTTTCCTTTCTACAAGAAGGTTTGGAGAAAGGATTATCTGCAAGTTCTCTGAAGGGACAGATCTCTGCTTTATCTGTTTTACTTCACAAAAGGCTGGCAGCTGTGCCAGACGTTTAAGCGTTTGTTCAGGCTCTGGTTAGAATCAAGCCTGTTTACAGACCTTTGACTCCTCCCTGGAGTCTTAATCTAGTTCTTTCAGTTCTTCAAGGGGTTCCGTTTGAACCCTTACATTCCGTAGATATTAAGTTATTATCGTGGAAAGTTTTGTTTTTGGTTGCAATTTCTTCCGCTAGAAGAGTTTCTGAGTTATCTGCTCTGCAGTGTTCTCCGCCCTATCTGGTCCATGCAGATAAGGTGGTTTTGCGTACTGAGCCTGGTTTTCTTCCGAAGGTTGTTTCCAACAAAAATATTAACCAGGAGATAGTTGTACCTTCTTTGTGTCCGAATCCAGTTTCAGAGAAGGAACGTTTGTTACACAATTTGGACATAGTCCGTGCTCTAAAATTCTATTTAGAGGCTACTGAAGATTTCAGACAAACATCTTCTTCGTTTGTTGTTTATTCTGGTAAATGGAGAGGTAAAAAAGCAACTTCTACCTCTCTTTCCTTTTGGCTTAAAAGCATTATCAGATTGGCTTTTGAGACTGCCGGACGGCAGCCTCCTGAAAGTATCACAGCTCACTCCACTAGGGCTGTGGCTTCCACATGGGCCTTCAAGAACGAGGCTCCTGTTGACCAGATATGTAAGGCAGCGACTTGGTCTTCACTGCACTCTTTTGCCAAATTTTACAAATTTTATACTTTTGCTTCTTCGGAGGCTATTTTTGGGAGAAAGGTTTTGCAAGCCGTTTAGGTGACCTGATTTGCTCCCTCCCTTCATCCGTGTCCTAAAGCTTTGGTATTGGTTCCCACAAGTAAGGATGACGCCGTGGACCGGACACACCTATGTTGGAGAAAACAGAATTTATGCTTACCTGATAAATTACTTTCTCCAACGGTGTGTCCGGTCCACGGCCCGCCCTGGTTTTTTAATCAGGTCTGATGAATTATTTTCTCTAACTACAGTCACCACGTTACCATATGGTTTCTCCTATATATATTTCCTCCTGTCCGTCGGTCGAATGACTGGGGTAGGCGGAGCCTAGGAGGGACTATATGGCCAGCTTTGCTGGGCTCTTTGCCATTTCCTGTTGGGGAGGAGAATATCCCACAAGTAAGGATGACGCCGTGGACCGGACACACCGTTGGAGAAAGTAATTTATCAGGTAAGCATAAATTCTGTTTTTTATTTCTTCAATCAAAAGTTTGTTATTTTAAACAGCACCGGAGTGTGTTGTTTTTTCTCAGGCAGCATTAGAAGAAGAATCTACCTGAGTTTGTCTATGATCTTAGCGGTCGTAACTAAGATCCATTTGCTGTTCTCGGCCATTCTGAGGAGTGAGGTAACTTCAGAACAGGGGACAGCGGACAGGGTTCACCTGCAAGGAGGTATGTTGCAGTATATTATTTTCTAAGGAATGGAATTGACTGAGAAAATACTGCTAATACAGATGTAATGTAAGTGCAGCCTTAAATGCAGTAGTAGCGACTGGTATCAGGCTGATATGTATGTATGTTTACACTGAGGTATTTCTAGGGAATGGAACTTCACTAAGAAAATACTGTATACATTTAACTTATATTTGAGCCTCCACTGCAGTGAAAGCGACTAGTAGCAGGCTTATTAGTAACATTTCATAATTTTATTTTTAAACGTTTACTGGCATGTTAATCGTTTTTCTCTGAGGTACTTGGTGATAAAACTTTATGGGCATTATTTTTCCACATGGCTGTCGTTTGTTTATGAATAAAATCAGTTTACTGAGCTTCCCCACTGTTGTATTATGAGTGGGAGGGGCCTATTTTGGCGCTTTATTGCGCAGTAAAAATTCAGTCACAGTCTTCCTATTTATCCTCCATGATCCAGGACGTCTCTACAGAGCCCAGGGGTCTCCAAAACTAGTTTTGAGGGAGGTATTCACTCTCAGCAGACCTGTGAGACTGTGTTTTTGACTGTGATAAAAACGTTTATATTAAATCGTTATCCGTTTTTGGGTACTAAGGGGTTAATCATGCATTTGCTGGTGGGTGCAATCCTTTGCTAACTTAATGCATTTACTGTGAAAATTTGGTTGCTATAACTAATTTAGTTTTTTTTTGTGCTTCTTAAAGGCACAGTAACGTTTTTTATATTGCTTGTAAATTTATTTGAAAAGTATTTTCCAAGCTTGCTAGTCTCATTGCTAGTTGTTTAAACATGTCTGACACAGATGAATCTCTTTGTGCAATATGTTTAAAGGCCAATGTGGAGCCCAATAGAAATTTGTCTACTAATTGCATTGATGCTACTTTAAATAAAAGCCAATCTGTACATGTAAAGAAAATTTCACCAGACAACGAGGGGGAAGTTATGCCGACTAACTCAACTCACGTGTCAGTACCTTCGCCTCCCGCTCAGGAGGTGCGTGATATTGTGGCGCCAAGTACATCAGGGCGGCCCATACAAATCACTTTGCAAGACATGGCTAATGTTATGACTGAAGTATTATCTAAATTGCCAGAATTTAGGGGTAAACGCGATCACTCTGGGGTGAGAACAGAGTGCGCTGATAATAATAGAGCCATGTCTGATACTGCGTCACAATTTGCAGAACATGAGGACGGAGAGCTTCATTCTGTGGGTGACGGATCTGATCCAAGTAAACTGGACTCAGACATTTCAAATTTTAAATTTAAGCTTGAGAACCTCCGTGTATTACTAGGGGAGGTATTAGCGGCTCTTAATGATTGTAACATGGTTGCAATTCCAGAGAAAATATGTAGGCTGGATAAATATTTTGCGGTACCGACGTGTACTGACGTTTTTCCTATACCTAAAAGGCTTACAGAAATTGTTAACAAGGAGTGGGATAGACCCGGTGTGCCTTTTTCACCCCCTCCTATATTTAGAAAAATGTTTCCAATAGAACCCACCACACGGGACTTATGGCAGACGGTCCCTAAGGTGGAGGGAGCAGTTTCTACTCTGGCTAAGCGCACCACTATCCCGGTGGAGGATAGCTGTGCTTTTTCAGATCCAATGGATAAAAAGTTAGAGGGTTACCTTAACCCCTTAATGACCGAGGACGTGCAGGGTACGTCCTCAGAAAAAAGGCAGTTAATGCCTGAGAACGTACCCTGCACGTCCTCGGTGTGGAAAGCAGCTGGAAGCGATCCTGCTCGCTTCCAGCTGCTTTCCGGTTATTGCAGTGATGCCTCGATATGGAGGCATCCTGCAATAACCTTCTACGGCCATCCGATGCAGAGAGAGCCACTCTGTGGCCCTCTCTGCACCGGACATCGATGGCCGGTATCGTTGGTGGGTGGGAGCCGGTGTGGGAGGTGGGTGGCGGCCATCGATGGCCCTGGTCATGTGGAGGGGGGCGGGATCGTGGGCGGGGGAGTCCGGGGGCGCGCGCGGGCGCGCGCACGTGCATGAGGGGGCGGGCGCGTGCACGGGGAGGGAACGGGTGGGAAACGCTACACTACAGAAAAATGTGTCCCAAAACAAAATAAAAGTGGGACCTAGAATGTAAAAAAAAAAAAACTTTAGGTGTCATTTATGTGGTGAGGGTTGGTCCGTGGGGGGGGTGGGGGGGGGGGGGAAGCTACACTACAGAAAAAGATAAAAAAAAAATAAACATTTGTTTGTGTGCAAACTGGGTACTGGCAGACAGCTGCCAGTACCCAAGATGGCCCCCAATAAGGCAGAGGGGGGAGGCTTAGAGAGCTGTTTTGGGGGGATCAGGGAGGTTGGGGGCTAAGGGGGGATCCTAAACACAGCATATGTAAATATGCTTTTTTTTTTTCTTTTAAAAAAAAACAAAAAAAAACTTTTATTTCAGTACTGGCAGACTTTCTGCCAGTACTTAAGATGGCGGGGACAATTGTGGGGTGGGGGAGGGAAGGGAGCTGTTTGGGAGGGATCAGGGGGTGGGATGTGTCAGGTGGGAGGCTGATATCTACACTAAAGCTAAAATTAACCCTGCAAGCTCCCTACAAACTACTTAATTAACCCCTTCACTGCTAGCCATAATACACGTGTGATGCGCAGCAGCATTTAGCGACTTTCTAATTACCAAAAAACAACGCCAAAGTCATATATGTCTATTTCTGAACAAAGGACATCCCAGAGAAGCATTTACAACCATTTGTGCCATAATTGCACAAGCTGTTTGTAAATAATTTCAGTGAGAAACCTAAAATTGTGAAAAAATTAACGTTTTTTTTTAATTTGATCGCATTTGGCGGTGAAATGGTGGCATGAAATATACCAAAATGGGCCTAGATCAATACTTGGGGTTGTCTACTACACTACACTAAAGCTAAAATTAACCCTAGAAGCTCCCTACATTCTCCCTAATTAACCCCTTCACTGCTGGGCATAATACACGTATTGTGCGCAGTGGCATTTAGCAGCCTTCTAATTACCAAAAAGCAAAGCCAAAGCCATATATGTCTGCTATTTCTGAACAAAGGGGATCCCAGAGAAGCATTTACAACCATTTATGCTATAATTGCATAAGTTGTTTGTAAATAATTTCAGTGAGAAACCTAAAGTTTGTGAAAAAATTTGTGAAAAAGTGAACAATTTTTTTTATTTGATCGCATTTGGCGGTGAAATGGTGGCATGAAATATACCAAAATGGGCCTAGATCAATACTTTGGGATGTCTTCTAAAAAAAAATATATACATGTCAATGGATATTCAGGGATTCCTGAAAGATATCAGTGTCCCAATGTAACTAGCACTCATTTTGAAAAAAAGTGGTTTGGAAATAGCAAAGTGCTACTTGTATTTATGGACCTATAACTTGCAAAAAAAAGCAAAGAACATGTAAACATTGGGTATTTCTAAACTCAGAACAAAATTTAGAAACTATTTAGCATGGGATTTTTTTGGTGGTTGTAGATGTGTAACAGATTTTGGGGGTCAAAGTTAGAAAAAGTGTGTTTTTTCCATTTTTTCCTCATATTTTATAAACAAAATTAGAGTAAATTATAAGATATGATAAAAATAATGGTATCTTTAGAAAGTCCATTTAATGGCGAGAAAAACGGTATATAATATGTGTGGGTACAGTAAATGAGTAAGAGGAAAATTACAGCTAAACACAAACACCGCAAAAATGTAAAAATAGCCTTGGTCCCAAACGGACAGAAAATGAAAAAGTGCTGCGGTCATTAAGGGGTTAAGAAAATGTTTGTTCAACAAGGTTTTATATTACAACCCCTTGCATGCATTGCGCCTGTCACGGCTGCGGCGGCATTCTGGTTTGAGTCTCTGGAAGAGACCATTAGCTCAGCTCCATTGGATGAGATTATAGACAAGCTTAGAGTCCTTAAGCTAGCTAATTCATTTATTTCTGATGCCGTAGTACACTTAACTAAGCTTACGGCTAAGAACTCTGGATTCGCCATTCAAGCGCGCAGAGCGCTGTGGATTAAATCCTGGTCAGCCGATGTGACTTCTAAATCTAAATTGCTTAACATACCTTTCAAAGGGCAGACATTATTCGGGCCCGGTTTGAAAGAAATTATCGCTGACATTACTGGAGGTAAGGGCCATGCCCTGCCTCAAGACAGAGCCAAACCAAGGGCTAAACAGTCTAATTTTCGTGCCTTTCGTAACTTCAAGGCAGGAGCAGCATCAACTTCCTCCGCTCCAAAACAGGAAGGAACTGTTGCTCGCTACAGACAGGGCTGGAAACCTAACCAGTCCTGGAACAAGGGCAAGCAGGCCAGAAAGCCTGCTGCTGCCCCTAAGACAGCATGAAGTGAGGGCCCCCGATCCGAAATGGATTTAGTGGGGGGCAGACTTTCTCTCTTCGCCCAGGCTTGGGCAAGAGATGTCCAGGATCCCTGGGCGTTAGAGATCATATCTCAGGGATATCTTCTGGACTTCAAAGCTTCTCCTCCAAAAGGGAGATTTCATCTTTCAAGGTTGTCAGCAAACCAGATAAAGAAAGAGGCGTTTCTACGCTGTGTACAAGACCTTTTACTAATGGGAGTGATCCACCCGGTTCCGCGGTCGGAACACGGACAAGGGTTTTACTCAAATCTGTTTGTGGTTCCCAAAAAAGAGGGAACCTTCAGACCAATCTTGGACTTAAAGATCCTAAACAAATTCCTAAGAGTTCCATCGTTCAAAATGGAAACTATTCGGACAATCTTACCTATGATCCAAAAGGGTCAGTACATGACCACAGTGGATTTAAAGGATGCCTACCTTCACATACCGATTCGCAAAGATCATTACCGGTACCTAAGGTTTGCCTTCCTAAACAGGCATTACCAGTTTGTAGCTCTTCCCTTCGGGTTAGCTACGGCCCCAAGAATCTTTACAAAGGTTCTGGGCTCTCTTCTGGCGGTACTAAGACCGCGAGGAATATCGGTAGCTCCGTACCTAGACGACATTCTGATACAAGCGTCAAGTTTCCAAACTGCCAAGTCTCATACAGAGTTAGTTCTGGCATTTCTAAGGTCGCATGGGTGGAAGGTGAACGTAGAAAAGAGTTCTCTATTGCCACTCACAAGAGTTCCCTTCTTGGGGACTCTTATAGATTCTGTAGAAATGAAAATTTACCTGACAGAGGACAGGTTAACAAAACTTCTAAATGCTTGCCGTGTCCTGCATTCCATTCAACACCCGTCAGTGGCTCAATGCATGGAGGTAATCGGCTTAATGGTAGCGGCAATGGACATAGTACCTTTTGCACGCCTGCATCTCAGACCACTGCAATTGTGCATGCTAAGTCAGTGGAATGGGGATTACTCAGATTTGTCCCCTATGCTGAATCTGGATCAAGAGACCAGAGATTCTCTTCTATGGTGGCTTTCTCGGCCACATCTGTCCAGGGGGATGCCCTTCAGCAGGCCAGATTGGACGATTGTAACAACAGACGCCAGCCTGCTAGGTTGGGGCGCTGTCTGGAATTCCCTGAAGGCTCAGGGATCATGGACTCAGGAGGAGAGACTCCTTCCAATAAACATTCTGGAATTAAGAGCAGTTTTCAATGCCCTTCTGGCTTGGCCTCAGTTAGCAACTCTGAGGTTCATCAGGTTTCAGTCGGACAACATCACGACTGTGGCTTACATCAACCATCAGGGAGGGACAAGGAGTTCCCTAGCGATGATGGAAGTCTCAAAGATAATTTGCTGGGCAGAGTCTCACTCTTGCCACCTGTCAGCGATCCACATCCCAGGCGTGGAGAACTGGGAGGCAGATTTCCTAAGTCGCCAGACTTTTCATCCGGGGGAGTGGGAACTTCATCCGGAGGTGTTTGCCCAACTGCTTCGGCGTTGAGGCAAACCAGATCTGGATCTCATGGCGTCTCGCCAGAACGCCAAGCTTCCTTGTTACGGATCCAGGTCCAGGATGCTCTGACAGCACCTTGGGTCTTCAACATGGCTTATGTGTTTCCACCCTTCCCAATGCTTCCTCGATTGATTGCCAGGATCAAACAGGAGAGAGCATCGGTGATTCTAATAGCGCCTGCATGGCCACGCAGGACCTGGTATGCAGATCTAGTGGACATGTCGTCCTGTCCACCTTGGTCTCTGCCTCTGAGACAGGACCTTCTGATTTCAAACATCCAAATCTAATTTCTCTGAGGCTGACTGCATGGAGATTGAACGCTTGATTCTATCAAAGCGTGGATTCTCGGAGTCAGTGATTGATACCTTAATACAGGCTAGGAAACCTGTTACCAGGAAAATTTACCATAAAATATGGCGTAAATACTTGCATTGGTGCGAATCCAAGAGTTACTCATGGAGTAAGGTTAGGATTCCTAGGATATTGTCTTTTCTACAAGAAGGTTTAGAAAAGGGTTTATCTGCTAGCTCGTTAAAGGGACAGATCTCAGCTCTGTCCATCCTTTTACACAAACGTCTGTCAGAAGTTCCAGACGTTCAGGCTTTTTGTCAGGCTTTGGCCAGGATTAAGCCTGTGTTTAAAACTGTTGCTCCGCCGTGGAGCTTAAACTTAGTTCTTAACGTTTTACAGGGTGTTCCGTTTGAACCCCTTCATTCCATTGATATCAAGCTGTTATCTTGGAAAGTTCTGTTTTTAATGGCTATTTCCTCGGCTCGAAGAGTCTCTGAGTTATCGGCCTTACATTGTGATTCTCCTTATCTGATTTTTCATTCAGACAAGGTAGTTCTGCGTACTAAACCTGGGTTCTTACCTAAGGTAGTCACTAACAGGAATATCAATCAAGAGATTGTTGTTCCATCATTGTGCCCTAACCCTTCTTCAAAGAAGGAACGACTTCTGCACAATCTGGACGTCGTCCGTGCCCTGAAATTTTATTTGCAGGCAACTAAAGATTTTCGCCAAACTTCTTCCCTGTTTGTCGTTTATTCTGGACAGAGGAGAGGTCAAAAAGCTTCTGCTACCTCTCTCTCTTTCTGGCTTCGTAGCATAATACGTTTAGCCTATGAGACTGCTGGACAGCAGCCTCCTGAAAGAATTACAGCCCATTCTACTAGAGCTGTGGCTTCCACTTGGGCCTTTAAAAATGAGGCCTCTGTTGAACAGATTTGCAAGGCTGCAACTTGGTCTTCACTTCACACCTTTTCGAAATTTTACAAATTTGACACTTTTGCTTCTTCGGAGGCTGTTTTTGGGAGAAAGGTTCTTCAGGCAGTGGTTCCTTCCGTGTAAAGATCCTGCCTGTCCCTCCCGTCATCCGTGTACTTTTAGCTTTGGTATTGGTATCCCATAAGTAATGGATGACCCGTGGACTGACTACACTTAACAGGAGAAAACATAATTTATGCTTACCTGATAAATTCCTTTCTCCTGTAGTGTAGTCAGTCCACGGCCCGCCCTGTTTTTACGGCAGGTCTAAATTTTAAATTAAACTCCAGTCACCACTGCACCCTATAGTTTCTCCTTTCTCGTTTGGTTTCGGTCGAATGACTGGGTATGACGTAGAGGGGAGGAGCTATATAGCAGCTCTGCTTGGGTGATCCTCTTGCACTTCCTGTTAGGGAGGAGATATAATCCCATAAGTAATGGATGACCCGTGGACTGACTACACTACAGGAGAAAGGAATTTATCAGGTAAGCATAAATTATGTTTTTCATGGAGTCCAGATTTAAAATTGGGGGAAGAAGCTACAATTTAACACATCCATCATTTATAATTTGACCTTACCCTATAGCAATTGCTTTTTTATGAATATTTTTTAAGCATGTTTCTTTCATGATTTCTTATGTTATTCTGCAGCGGTAAGCCATGCCCTCCTTTTAAAATTATAATCTTGGATGAAGCTGACTCCATGACCTCTGCTGCACAGGCTGCCTTGAGACGCACTATGGAAAAAGAGTCCAAAACAACTCGGTTCTGTCTTATTTGTAACTATGTTAGCAGGTCTGTATTATGTTTTTTTTTTCCTGAGACAGGTTATACCAGCACAATAATATATTTACAATATATAATTACTGAGCAGCCTAAGGTTGCAAATGTGCAAAGTTTGGTCCGTTGATAATGAAGTTCTGTAGTTGAGAAGCACAGAAGAATGTGTGTGTCCTCCCAAAATAAAATAGTGTGTTTATGTTGTTGTTTTATATATATATATATATATATATATATATATTCTTTGCAGTGTGGATTGTTACTGTGTGGTGTTATGCTACAGTTTGAGATACAGGATGTGTCTCTTACGCAGTTCATAAGAGCACAGTACCCATAGGTGTTTTTGTATTAACTTAGCTTGTGCCAACCTGATTGGATAGGATTAAATAAAAAAATAGACTTTTCCCTTTTACAACGCTTTACAGCAGAAAAAGAAGCATCACCTGGATTCTGCCATGGGTTTTATGTGTGTGGTGTGCGTGAACTACTTGCTTGTGTTTTTATAACTTTTAATACTATGGAAAATCCATATGTTTCTACCTGCCCAAGTTGTAAGAAACGAATATGCTTTACACTGCTATTAATTGTGTAAAAGGGACACTGAACCCAATTTTTTTCTTTTGTGATTCAGATAGAGCATGCAATTTTAAGCAACTTTCTAATTTACTCCTATTATCAAATGTTCTTCATTCTCTTGGTATCTTGGGTTGTTCTTGCTGATTGGTGGATAAATTCACCCACCAATAAACAAGTGCTGTCCAGGGTCTGAACCAAAAATTGGCTGGCTACTTAGCTTAGATGCCTTCTTTTTCAAATAAAGATAGCAAGAGAGAAGAAAAATTGATAATAGGAGTAAATTAGAAAGTTGCTTAAAATTGTATGCTCTATCTGAATCACAAAATAATAAAATTGGGTTTAGTGTTCCTTTAAGTTAAGATATTAAATTTGAGACTGACATTTTTTAATTTATAAACTCTTGTTGCTTTTTCCAGAATAATTGAACCTTTGACATCTCGATGTTCTAAGTTCCGTTTTAAACCACTTGCTGACAAGATTCAGACCCAAAGGATACTAGAAATCTGTGAAAAAGAAAATGTTAAAATTACTAAAGAGGTAAAATATTGTCCTAGTTTTTTTCTAGTTAAATGCTTGGAGCTTCAAAGTAATTTTTTTGTTTGTTTTTTCTTGTATGGGAAATCTAGTAATTTACACATGCTAAAACCTTGTATAAAACAAAATGGAAGTAGCAGGTAGTATATTTTTTATGCACTATAATTGGCAGAAACGTGTTATTTATTTTAAGGCTAGAGCAATTTTTAAAAAAATTTTTTTTTTTTGAATAACAAATTGACATAATTTTACATCAGATCATTCTAAATAGTTACATTGACAACACCTTTGTATGTTACCGACGCATTGCAAAGAATCAAGAAGAAAAAGAAAATTAAACTCACTAAACAACAAATTACTCTTGTTGCTCACTTTATTCAAATAATGTAATGTACTGTGCTCTTGATACACATGATACACAATAATATGGAATAAAACACCATAGTTGTATACTTATAGTCTGTAATGGCGAGAGCTCCATAATGCGCATATGTGCACGATGATTATCTATTCCTCAATACTGCAACACTCATTGCTTTATATATGAGTGTCAAAGGTGAAAACGATATGTTTTGTTGTTTACCGTATGTTGTGCTCTGGACTATGAGGATAAGAATAGGCTATCTCGCCCCTTTAGGGACTTTGTAAAGAAAGTGCTTTCTTAATTAAAGGGACAGTCAACACCAGAATTTTTGTTGTTTAAAGAGATACATAATTCCTTTATTACCCATTTTCCAGTTTTACGTAACCAACACCATTATAATACACGTTTTACCTCTAATTGCCTCTGCAAACTGCCTGCTTATTTCAGTTCTTTTGACAGACTTGCATTTTAGCCAATCAGTGTTCACCCCTAGGTAACTTCACGTGCGTGAGCTCAATGAAATCTATGAGACACATGAACTAACACCCTCTAGTGGTGAATAATTGTCAGATAAGAGGCGGCCTTCAATGTCTAAGAAATTAGCATATGAACTTCCTAGCTTTAGCTTTAAACTAAGAATACCACGATAACAAAGAATTGGTGATAAAGTAAATTGGAAAGTTGTTTAAAATTACACACTCTATCTGAATCATGAGAGTTTATTTTGGACTTGACTGTCCTTTTAACTTCGCATGAAGATGGGCTTTAGCTGTTGGTACTGTGGGATCTCTGTATGGGCCAGTCAGTTTTTCATATTGGAATAATAGAGAATAACTGTGTATATCTTCAGATTTGGGAAATGCAGTACAGTAGACTTTTTATAATTTAAATAGAATAGCCGATTCTAGCTAGCTTTGTCATTATATTTCAAATATACTTAACTTGTTTAACATTGTATGCTTTATTATGTATGACTTCAATTGTGTTTATTACAGGCAATGAATTGCTTAATAGAAGTATCAGAAGGAGACTTGAGGAAAGCCATCACATTCCTACAGAGTGCATCTAGGCTGACAGCAGGGAAAGAAATAACAGAAGAAGAACTGGTAGAAATAGCTGGGGTATGACAACTATAACAATTTGTCAGACAATGCCACAGCAGTAGCTTGTATCTAATCGTGGGGGGTGCAATCAGTCAAGGTGGGTGTGGACAGTTTGGAAATGGAATAAAAGGGCTTCAGGCGCACAGAACATTTATGGATCTACTGGAACTCTCCCTTAGCCTGTTTTTCTAATCATTGCCATGATTACAATAGTCATGCAATAGACTAACAAGATTCTAATTTCTCTTGTAAGGTGTATCCAGTCCACGGGTTCATCCATTACTTGTGGGATATTCTCCTTCCCAACAGGAAGTTGCAAGAGGACACCCACAGCAGAGCTGTCTATATAGCTCCTCCCCTAACTGCCACCCCCAGTCATTCTCTTGCAACTCTCGACAAGAAAGGAAGTATCAAGAGATATGTGGTGACTTAGTGTAGTTTTACCTTCAATCAAGAGTTTGTTATTTTTAAACGGTACTGGCGTTGTACTGTTTTACTCTCAGGCAGAAATTAGAAGAAGAGTTCTGCCTGGAGGTTTGATGATCTTAGCGGTTTGTAACTAAGGTCCACTGCTGTTCTCATACATAACTGAAGAGTATGGGACAACTTCAGTTGGGGGAACGGTCTGCAGATTACCTGCTTTGAGGTATGTTCAGTATTTTTATTTCTAGAGAGATGAAATGAGTTCTAGAAAATGCTGACAGAGCCTTGTGTATATTGAGGTAAGCCTGATGCAGTGATTTGACAGCGACTGGGATCATGCTTACAAAACAGGGTAATACTCATGTTATTACTTGTATTACTTAGTGAAAAACGTTTACATGACTTCATAAATAGGACGTTTTTTCTCTGAGGGAGATAACTCTTTATTTGGGGCCTAGTTTCCACATGGCTAATCAGATACTCCTAGGAGTACTTTCTTAAGGCCCCTCTGGCATCCAGTACATGGTGGGAGGGACCTATTTTAGCGCTCTAAATGCGCAGTTTTTATTCAGACTGAGACATCCAGCTTCCCTAGAGGAGTCCTCTGACACCTGAGGACCATTACAAGGGGTTTATTTCTGCACAAAATCGTATTTGAGGGCAGGTAGGAGCCTCAGCAGAGCTGTGGCAGGGTGCTCAACTGTCTTAACGTTTTTTAACGTTTTTTTAAATCCGGTTTGGGGCCTAAGGGGTTAATAATCCATTTGCAAGTGGGTGCAATGCTGCTTTAGTCCCTTACACACACTGTAAAAATTTCAAAGACTTTACTCTATTTTTTCACTGTTTTGCAGTTTAAGTGTTTCTCTTAAAGGCACAGTAACGTTTTTGTTTAACTGCTGTTTTACCTTTATTAAAGTGTTTTCCAAGCTTGCTTGTCTCATTACTAGTCTGTTAAACATGTCTGACATAGAGGAAACTCCTTGTTCAATATGTTTAGAAGCCATGGTGGAACCCCCTCTTAGAATGTGTACCAAATGTACTGAAATTTCTATAAACTATAAAGACCATATTATGGCGTTTAAAGATTTATCTCCAGGGTGTTCTCTGACTGAAAAAAGGGAGATTATGCCATCTAGCTCTCCCCATGTGTCAGAACTTATAACCCGCTCAAGTGACGCCAAGTACATCTAGCGCGTCTAATTCTTTTACCTTACAGAACATGGCGGCAGTTATGAATAATACCCTCACAGAGGTATTGTCCAAACTGCCAGGGTTACAAGGAAAGCGAGACAGCTCTGGGGCTAGAACTAATACAGAGCTTTCTGACGCTTTAATGCCTGTGTCCGATATACCCTCACAATACTCAGAAGCCGAGGCAGATGAGCTTCTATCTGTGGGTGACATTTCAGACTCAGGGAAGGCGTTACTTCAGTCTGATTCTGAAATGACAGTGTTTAAATTTAAGCTTGAACACCTCCGCTTATTGCTTAGGGAGGTTTTAGCGACTCTGGATGACTGTGACCCCATTGTGGTTCCAGAGAAATTGTGTAAAATGGACAAATACTTTGCAGTGCCTGTTTACACTGATGTTTTTCCAGTCCCAAAGAGGTTTTCGGAAATTATTACTAAGGAATTGGATAGACCAGGTGTGCCGTTCTCTCCCCCTCCTGCTTTCAAAAAGATGTTTCCCATAGATGCCGCCATGCGGGACTCGTGGCAGACGGTCCCTAAGGTGGAGGGAGCAGTCTCTACCCTAGCTAAGCGTACAACTATCCCCGTCGAGGACAGTTGTGCTTTCCTAGTTCCTATGGATAAAAAATTGGAGGGTCTCCTTAAGAAAATGTTTATACATCCAAGGTTTTATTCTCCAGCCTCTTGCATGCATAGCCCCAGTTACTGCTGCAGCGGCTTTTTGATTCGAGTCTCTTGAGGAGGCTCTGCAGGTAGAGACCCCGTTAGACGATATTCTAGACAAACCAAACTTAAGGCTAAGAATTCAGGTTTTGCCATTTTGGCGCGTAGGGCGCTATGGCTTAAGTCCTGGTCAGCAGATGTTACTTCAAAGTCTAAACTTCTTAACATCCCCTTCAAGGGACAGACCCTATTCGGGCCTGGTCTGAAGGAGATCATTTCTGATATTACTGGAGGAAAAGGTCACGCCCTTCCTCAGGATAGGTCCAATAAGTTAAGGACCAAACAGAATAATTTTCGTTCTTTTCGAAACTTCAAGAGTGGCGCAGCTTCAACTTCCTCTAATGCAAAGCAAGAGGGAAATTTCGCCCAGTCCAAACCAGTCTGGAGACCTAACCAGGCTTGGAACAAGGGGAAGCAGGCCAAGAAACCTGCAGCTGCCTCTAAGACAGCATGAAGGAGTAGCCCCCGATCCGGGACCGGATCTAGTGGGGGGCAGACTTTCTCTCTTCGCCCAGGCTTGGGCAAGAGACGTCCAGGATCCCTGGGCGCTAGAGATTGTTTCCCAGGGATATCTTCTGGAATTCAAAGGGTCATCTCCAAAGGGGAGATTTCATCTCTCACAACTATCTGTAAACCAGATAAAAAGAGAGGCATTCTTACGTTGCGTTCAAGACCTACTGGTTATGGGAGTGATCCACCCAGTTCCAAGAGAAGAACAGGGGCAGGGTTTCTATTCAAACCTCTTTATAGTTCCCAAAAAAGAGGGAACTTTCAGACCTATCTTGGATCTCAAGATCCTAAACAAATTTCTCAGAGTCCCATCCTTCAAGATGGAGACAATCCGAACCATCCTCCCTATGATCCAGGAGGGTCAATATATGACTACAGTGGACTTAAAGGATGCTTAGCTCCACATTCTGATTCACAGAGATCATCATCAGTTCCTCATGTTCGCCTTCCTAGACAGGCATTACCAGTTTGTGGCTCTTCCCTTCGGGTTAGCCACGGCACCAAGAATCTTTACGAAGGTTCTAGGGTCCCTTCTGGCGGTTCTAAGGCCGCGGGGCATAGCGGTAGCCCCTTACCTAGACGACATTCTGATTCAGGCGTCGACTCTTCAAATCGCCAAGTCCCATACGGACATTGTTCTGGCCTTTCTGAGGTGTCATGGGTGGAAAGTGAACATAGAAAAGAGTTCTCTCTCTCCTCTTCCTAGGAACTCTAATAGATTCAGTAGAAATGAAAATTTTTCTGACAGAAGTCAGGATATTAAAGCTTCTAACCTCTTGCCGTGCTCTTCATTCCACTTCTCGGCCGTCAGTGCCTCAGTGTATGGAAATGATCGGCCTAATGGTAGCGGCAATGGACATAGTTCCGTTTGCCCGCCTATATCTCAGACCACTGCAACTTTGCATGCTCAACCAGTGGAATGGGGACTACACAGATTTGTCTCCTCTGTTAGATCTGGATCAAGAGACCAGGGATTCTCTTCTCTGGTGGTTATCTCAAGTCCATCTGTCCAGGGGAATGAGTTTCCGCAGGCCAGAGTGGACGATAGTGACGACAGATGCCAGCCTTCTGGGCTGGGGCGCAGTCTGGAACTCCCTGAAGGCTTAGGGTTCGTGGACTCAGGAGGAAGCCCTCCTTCCGATAAACATTCTGGAACTGAGAGCAATATTCAATGCTCTTCAGGCTTGGCCTCAACTAGATGCGGCCAAGTTCATCAGATTTCAGTCGGACAATATCACGACTGTAGCCTATATCAACCATCATGGGGGAACAAGGAGTCCCCTGGCCATGATGGAGGTTTCCAAGATAATTCTATGGGCAGAGTTTCACTCTTGCCATCTCTCAGCTATCCATATCCCAGGAGTAGAGAACTGGGAGGTGGATTTTTTAAGTCGGCAGACTTTTCATCCGAGGGAGTGGGAGCTCCATCCGGAGGTATTTGCCCAGCTGATTCAATTATTGGGCAAACCAGAACTGGATCTGATGGCGTCTCGTCAGAACGCCAAGCTTCCTCGTTACGGGTCCAGGTCAAGGGATCCCCAGGCAACGCTGATAGATGCTCTAGCAGTGCCCTGGTCCTTCAGCCTAGCTTATGTGTTTCCACCATTTCCTCTGCTCCCTCATCTGATTGCCAAGATCAAGCAGGAGAGAGCTTCAGTGATTTTGATAGCACCTGCGTGGCCACGCAGGACTTGGTATGCAGATCTGGTGGACATGTTATCCTTCCCACCATGGACTCTGCCGCTGAGGCAGGACCTTCTACTCCAAGGTCCATTCAAACATCCAAATCTAGTTTCTCTGCGTCTGACTGCTTGGAGATTGAACGCTTGATTTTATCAAAGCGTGGTTTCTCCGAGTCGGTCATTGATACCTTGATTTAGGCTCGAAAGCCTGTCACCAGGAAAATGTATCATAAGATATGGTGTAAATATCTTCATTGGTGTGAATCCAAGGGTTACTCGTGGAGTAAGGTCAGGATTCCTAGGATACTATCTTTTCTCCAAGATGGATTGGAAAAGGGATTATCGGCTAGTTCCTTAAAGGGACCGATTTCTGCTCTGTCTATTCTTTTACACAAGCGCCTGGCTGATGTTCCAGACGTTCAGGCGTTTTGTCAGGCTTTGGTTAGAATCAGGCCTGTGTTTAAACCTGTTGCTCCGCCATGGAGTTTAAATTTAGTTCTTAAGGTTCTTCAAGGGGTTCCGTTTGAACCCTTGCATTCCATAGATATCAAGCTGTTATCTTGGAAAGTTCTGTTTTTAGTAGCTATCTCTTCGGCTCGAAGAGTTTCAGAGTTATCTGCCTTGCAGTGTGATTCCCCTTATCTGATCTTCCATGCAGATAAGGTAGTTTTGCGTACCAAACCTGGGTTTCTTCCTAAGGTAGTATCTAATAGGAATATCAATCAGGAAATTGTTGTTCCGTCACTGTGTCCTAATCCTTCTTCAAGGAAGGAACGTCTGTTACACAATCTTGACGTGGTTCGTGCTTTAAAGTTTTATTTGCAAGCTACTAAGGAGTTTCGTCAAACATCTGCATTGTTTGTTGTCTACTCTGGAGAGAGGAGAGGCCAAACGGCTTCAGCAACTTCTCTTTCTTTTTGGCTAAGAAGCATAATCCGTTTGGCTTATGAGACTGCTGGCCAGCAGCCTCCTGAAAGAATTACAGCTCATTCTACTAGAGTGGTAGCTTCCACATAGGCTTTTAAAAATGAGGCCTCTTTTGAACAGATTTGTAAGGCGGCAACTTGGTGTTCGCTTCATACTTTTTCCAAATTTTCCAAATTTGATACCTTTGCTTCTTCGGAGGCTATTTTTGGGAGAAAGGTCTTACAGGCAGTGGTGCCTTCCGTTTAAGTACCTGCCTTGTCCCTCCCTTCATCCATGTCCTAAAGCTTTGGTATTGGTATTCCACAAGTAATGGATGAACCCGTGGACTGGATACACCTTTCAAGAGAAAACAAAATTTATGCTTACCTGATAAATTTCTTTCTCTTGTGGTGTATCCAGTCCACGGCCCGCCCTGTCACTTTAAGGCAGGTTTTTTTTTTTTTTTTTAAACTACAGTCACCACTGCACCCTATAGTTTCTCCTTTTTTTCTTGCTTGTCTTCGGTCGAATGACTGGGGGTGGCAGTTAGGGGAGGAGCTATATAGACAGCTCTGCTGTGGGTGTCCTCTTGCAACTTCCTGTTGGGAAGGAGAATATCCCACAAGTAATGGATGAACCCGTGGACTGGATACACCACAAGAGAAAGACATTTATCAGGTAAGCATAAGTTTTGTTTTTACTAATATTGTCCTTAAAGGGACCGTTTACCCTAACATTTTAACTTTAATTTGTTACCAATTATCCATTTTACCTACGGGTTAAAATTGTATTCAATTGTTTACAAATAGCTCCTTTTACTTTATTTTGGCATTTGAATATAGTATCCCTACCTATACTGAAAGTTTTTATACTTAAAGGGACAGTCAACACCAGAATTTTTGTTGTTTTAAAAGATTGATAATCCCTTAATTACCCATTCCTTAGTTTTGCATAACCAACACAGTTATAATACACGTTTTACCTCTGTGATTACCTTGTATCTAAGTCTCTGCAGACTTCCCCCATGTTTCAGTTCTTTTGACAGACTTGCATTTTAGCCAATCAGTGCTTACTCCTCGGTAAAGTCACGTGCATGAGCTCAATGTTATCTATATGAAACACACAACATAACGCCTTCTAGTGGTGAAAAAATGTCAAATGCTGAGTCGGCCTTCAAGGTCTAAGACATTAGCATATGAACCTTCTAGGTTTAGCTTTCAACTAAGAATACCCGAGAGCAAAGCAAAATTGGCGATAAAAGTAAATTGGAAAGTTGTTTAAAATTACATGCCCTATTTGAATCATAAGTTTTTTTTTTTTTTTTGGACTTGACTGTCCCTTTAAGTATAGGTTAACCCTTTAATCCCCCCTTGTTCCATGCCGTCCTAACAGCGCTGTGCTTTAATGCTCTTAGGACGGCATGGAACATACTACCTTTTTTGTCATCCTGCAGCTTCCTCATTTCGTTTTAATGGGAAATCGGACTGGGGGACGTGCCTAGATCGTAGACAGTCCCCTATGATTCGATCCCTGCCTTGAAATCACGTGATCGCATCGGCGAGTGCTTGATTTAATTTTTCAAGCAACTGTTTACATCAGAACTTTGTTGCCTCAGACGTGAAGGGTTAAGAAAAGCTGTGTAAACATAATCAGAAGAAGAAATTACACTCCCTGTAAGAGGAAGAAGATAAAATCCAAAAAATTTCTTTCAAGATTCAGATAGAGCACGCATTTTAAAATAACTTTCCATTTTACTTCTAATTTGCTTTGTTTTCTTGGTATCATTTGTAGTAGTAGCAGCAGTAGTGTACTGCTGCTCCTTCAATAAAAGATACCAAGAGAATGAAGCAAAATTGATAATAAAAGTAAATTAGAAAGTTGTTTAAATTTGTATGCTCTTTTTGAATCCTGAAAGAATTTTTTTTGGCTTTCATGTCCCTTTAAAGAGACATGAAATTAACTTTTTTTTTTTTCTTTTATGATTCAGAGCAAAAGTTTCCAATTTTACTTTTGCTATAAAATGTGGCTTTTGTTTTTATTGAATTCTTTGTTGATTCCTAGGTAGGTAGTAGGCCAATGCATTCGGATCATTCGTTATCTTTCGAATGCTGAAGAAGGCGGTGCTCACGGTATTCGTCTTTCTTTTTTAAGACACAATGAGTCCACGGATCATCTTAATTACTAATGGGATATTCACCTCCTGGTCAGCAGGAGGAGGCAAAGAGCACCACAGCATAACTGTTAAATAGCTCCTCCCCTCCCTCCCACTCCTGTCATTCTCTTTGCCTACATTAGTGATAGGAAGAGGTAAAGTGAGGTGTTAGTATAGATTCTTCAATCAAGAGTTTATTATTTTTAAAGTAGTGCAAGATTGTGCTGCTTTGTTCTAGGGTGTAGCTGTAGTCCATTTCAGTCTCTTCAGTAGGGCTTTGGTGGCTTTAAAATAATGGGAACTGGTGGGACATAATTCTCACTGCGCCTCCCATATCTGATGCTGCCCTTACTCTGAAAACCTGAGGGATTTTACTCAGGACTTTCTTTTATTTACAGGTCCATGGGAGGGATAGGACCTCTTAAACCTGGGAACTGCCTTGCTGCCAGGCAGAAGATGAGGTAAGTGCTGACTTTATTTCTGGGGGTAGAGGATCTCAGAAAAAGGTCTGGGCACTTTTTATTTTTCTAGACCTCATTGAACTTGGAAGATTCTCCTAGCCTATTAGGGGACTTAGGGCAGCTAGGACACTGGGGTTTACATGTGTCTCATCTCCCGGCGGTCTCGTATCTAATATTAAAACCGACCGGAAGATTTTATATTGAGTTTTTTTTACAGAGGCTCTAATTGTTATGTAGAGCTATTGAATTATCCTCATGCTGTTTGTCACATTGGTATGTATTAATAGCGCAGTACAGGGAGTGCAGAATTATTAGGTAAGTTGTATTTTTGAGGATTAATTTTATTATTGAACAACAACCATGTTCTCAATGAACCTAAAAAACTCATTAATATCAAAGCTGAATATTTTTGGAAGTAGTTTTTAGTTTGTTTTTAGTTTTAGCTATTTTAGGGGGATATCTGTGTGTGCAGGTGACTATTACTGTGCATAATTATTAGGCAACTTAACAAAAAACAAATATATACCCATTTCAATTATTTATTTTTACCAGTGAAACCAATATAACATCTCAACATTCACAAATATACATTTCTGACATTCAAAAACAAAACAAAAACAAATCAGTGACCAATATAGCCACCTTTCTTTGCAAGGACACTCAAAAGCCTGCCATCCATGGATTCTGTCAGTGTTTTGATCTGTTCACCATCAACATTGCGTGCAGCAGCAACCACAGCCTCCCAGACACTGTTCAGAGAGGTGTACTGTTTTCCCTCCTTGTAAATCTCACATTTGATGATGGACCACAGGTTCTCAATGGGGTTCAGATCAGGTGAACAAGGAGGCCATGTCATTAGATTTTCTTCTTTTATACCCTTTCTTGCCAGCCACGCTGTGGAGTACTTGGACGCGTGTGATGGAGCATTGTCCTGCATGAAAATCATGTTTTTCTTGAAGGATGCAGACTTCTTCCTGTACCACTGCTTGAAGAAGGTGTCTTCCAGAAACTGGCAGTAGGACTGGGAGTTGAGCTTGACTCCATCCTCAACCCGAAAAGGCCACACAAGCTCATCTTTGATGATACCAGCCCAAACCAGTACTCCACCTCCACCTTGCTGGCGTCTGAGTCGGACTGGAGCTCTCTGCCCTTTACCAATCCAGCCACGGGCCCATCCATCTGGCCCATTAAGACTCACTCTCATTTCATCAGTCCATAAAACCTTAGAAAAATCAGTCTTGAGATATTTCTTGGCCCAGTCTTGACGTTTCAGCTTGTGTGTCTTGTTCAGTGGTGGTCGTCTTTCAGCCTTTCTTACCTTGGCCATGTCTCTGAGTATTGCACACCTTGTGCTTTTGGGCAGTCCAGTGATGTTGCAGCTCTGAAATATGGCCAAACTGGTGGCAAGTGGCATCTTGGCAGCTGCACGCTTGACTTTTCTCAGTTCATGGGCAGTTATTTTGCGCCTTGGTTTTTCCACACGCTTCTTGCGACCCTGTTGACTATTTTGAATGAAACGCTTGATTGTTCGATGATCACGCTTCAGAAGCTTTGCAATTTTAAGAGTGCTGCATCCCTCTGCAAGATATCTCACTATTTTTGACTTTTCTGAGCCTGTCAAGTCCTTCTTTTGACCCATTTTGCCAAAGGAAAGGAAGTTGCCTAATAATTATGCACACCTGATATAGGGTGTTGATGTCATTAGACCACACCCCTTCTCATTACAGAGATGCACATCACCTAATATGCTTAATTGGTAGTAGGCTTTCGAGCCTATACAGCTTGGAGTAAGACAACATGCATAAAGAGGATGATGTGGTCAAAATACTCATTTGCCTAATAATTCTGCACTCCCTGTATGTTGTGCATTTTATACTTTGCTCCCGATGCCTATACTTAAGCAAGGCGACCGGGAGATTGCATAGAGAACTGTTTGTCACAGTGGTATGTATTAATAGCGCAGTATGTTGTGCATTTTATACTTGGCTCCCGGTGCCTATACTTAAAGGGACACTGAACCCACATTTTTTCTTTTGTGATTCAGATAGAGCATGACATTTTAAGCAACTTTCTAATTTACTCCTATTATCAAATTTTCTTAATTCTCTTGATATCTTTATTTGAAATGCAAGAATGTGAGTTTAGATGCCGGCCCATTTTTGGTGAACAACCTGGGTTGTTCTTGCTGATTGGTGGATAAATTCATCCACCAATTAAAAAGTGCTGTCCAGAGGCTGAACTAATAAAAAAAGCTTAGATGCCTTCTTTTTCAAATAAAGATAGCAAGAGAATGAAGAAAAATTGATAATAGGAGTAAATTATAAAGTTGCTTAAAATTGTATGCTCTATCTGAATCGCGAAAGAAAAAAATTTGGGTTCAGTGTCCCTTTAAGCAAGGCGACCGGGAGATTGCATAGAGAACAGTTTGTCACAGGTGGCTGTTTAACACAAGTGCACAAGGGATCATGTGTACTAACAGCGGTATAACATTCTATTCTTTGCTCCCGGCACCTCTACTTAAACAATGGCTTATGTAACGCCCACGAAGGGCGGAGCTTGTTGAATGGCGCTGTGTATGTGCGCTCTTCTTTTTTGAGGGAGAGACGTCCAGAATGGCGCCTTGTGGAATCCACTTCCTCATCTGTTCCGGTTATCGGAAGGATAGGAGAAGTTCTTAACTGAGTATTATAGTGACAGGATTGTAAAGGCTGCCTTTCATCTCAGCTGGGTTAGGCTGAGGTGTAAAGGTGTTTACATTTCCTCACGTTCTTATTCTATCCTTTCTGTCATCGGTTATAAATAAATGTTTCACATCAACATTTAAAAACACAGTAACGGTGGTTATATATTGAATTTTATTAACAATAAAATTTAAGTATTTGCCTTATATGTGTCAGATTGATTGAGGAGGTGTTCAAAAGATTTTATATCACACATGCAGTGCCCTGCAGTTCCTCACAAACTCCATCTGGAGTTGCTACGCAAAACATTGCTTCTTTTGTCATGGCGATATCTTTTAATAAAGTAACGTTTATTTATAAGTGTCTTTCAGAAGATAAAAAAAAAAGTTACCTTTTTAAAATTTTAAGAGACGGTAACGTTTTTTATGTGTTACTTTTTGTTGTGGAATCCCAACTGTTCATTTGTGTAATTCATCCTTTGTGACTCAGGATGGATCAAAACGCCCTGCTAGGGGTCCCTTGTTTTTTTAGGATGATACCATTGTGGTACTACCAATCCTTTTCTATTTCTCATATTTTCAGAGATCTTTAGTTTGATAAAGATAGTCTTGTCTAAACCTACTCCTTTCTAGGGTGTATGCTGTCTAGGAAGCATAGTGACACTGATCAAGATATGCTACAAATTCCTAAAAATTTATAGTCCACATGCAGTGCTCTGCGTTTCCTCTCTTACTCCTTTTGGAGTTATTTTGTATTTGGCAGCAGGCTGTGTGCGTTTTCACCGTTACTAGTGCGGCGGCATATTGGTTTGATGCGCTATCTGAGGCCCTCAGGACTGAGACTTCTCTGGATGAGATCCAAGATAGGATAAAGGACAAACTTACAAATGCCTTTATTTCGGACGCTTCCCTTCAAGTTATCAAATTGGGAGCGAAGATATCGAGTTTTTCTATCTTGGGCCGCAGAGCCCTTATGGTTAAAGCCCTGGTCTGCGGATGTGTCTTCTAAGTCTAAGCTTCTAGCCATTCCATACAACGGGAAGACTTTGTTCGGACCCGATCTAAAGGAGATTATCTCTGATATCACGGGAGGTAAGGGTCATCTTCTCCCGCAAGACAAGAGAAATAAAGACGACAAAACAATTTTCATTCCTTTCGTAATTTCAAGGGAAACTCTTCCTCTTCCTCCTCCTAAGCAGGAACAGTCCAAACCTACATGGAGACCCAACCAGTCTTGGAACAAGGGAAAGCAGTCCAAGAAGCCGGCTAGCGATTCCAAGACAGCATGAAGGGTATACCCCCGATCCGGGACAGGATCTTGTAAGGGGCAGACTTTCCTTCTTTGTTCAAAGCCTGGGTTCGGGATGTCCAGGATCCCTGGGCAATAGAAATTGTGTCTCAGGGATACAAACTGGAGTTCAAGGTTTTTCCTCCCAGAGGCAGATTCCTAATTTTGAGATTATCTACAGACCAGATGAAAAGAGAGGCGTTCTTACATTGTGTAAGAGACCTCTCCGCTCTGGGAGTGATTATTCCCGTTCCAATTCTGGAACAGGGACTGGGGTTTTATTCCAATCTATTTGTGGTTCCCAAAAAGGAGGGAACCTTCAGACCAATTCTAGACTTCAAGAGCCTAAACAAGTTTCTCAGGGTGCCGTCCTTCTAGATGGAAACTATTCGTTCCATCCTACCATTGATCCAAGAGGGTCAATTTATGACCACGGTGGATTTAAAGGACGCATATCTGCATGTTCCCAGTCACAGGGATCATCACAAGTTCTTAAGGTTTGCTTTTCTGGACAAACACTACCAGTTTGTGGCTCTCCCTTTCGGTCTTGCCACAGCCCCCAGAATCTTTACAAAGGTTCTGGGATCTCTGTTGGCGGTGCTTCGTTCAAAGGGCATTGCAGTGGCGCCTTATCTGGACGACCTTCTAGTTCAGGCGCCATCTTTTCAGCTAGCAAGATCCCACACGGACTTGGTGTTGTCCTTCCTAAGATCCCACGGCTGGAAGGTGAATTTAGAAAAGAGTTCCTTTGTTCCACACACGAGTGTTTTTCCTAGGAACCATTATAGACTCTCTGTCTATGCAGATATTTCTGACAGAAGTCAGGAAATCAAAGATTATCGATACTTGTCTAACCCTTCAGTCCACTCCTCGTCCTTCAGTCCTTCAGTGGCTCAGTGCATGGAGTTAATCGGGCTGATGGTGGCGGCTATGGATATCATTCCGTTTGCTCGCTTTTATCTCAGGGCTCTGCAATTGAACCTCCCAGGGATCATGCTTTCGCAGACCATTTTGGGTGATTGTGACGACAGATGCCAGTCTCCTAGGGTGAGGAGCAGTCTGGGGCTCCCTAAAGGCTCAAGGATTATGGACACAGAGTCCGTTTTGCCCATAAACATTCTGGAACAAAGAGCGATCTACAATGCTCTTCTGGCCTGGCCTCAATTGGCCTCGGTTCAGTTTATCAGATTTGAGTCGGACAACATATCGTCAGTGGCCTACATCAATCATCGGGGAGGAACAAGGAGTTCCTTGGCGATGACAGAGGTTGCCAGAATAATTCAGTGGGCGGAGACCCATTCTTGCTGTCTGTCGGCAATCCACATCCCAGGGTTGGAACAACTGGGAGGTGTATTTTCTGAGCAGGCAGACCTTTCATCCGGTGGAGTGGGAACTCCATCCGGAAGTGTTCTCCAGTCTGATTCTCAAGTGGGGTCAGCCGGAGTTAGATTTCATGGCATTGCGACAGAACGCCAAGCTCTCGAGATACGGGTCGAGATCCAGGGACCCCCAGGCGGAATTGATAGATGCTCTGGAGGCCCCTTGCACCTTCAATCTAGCATACCTGTTTCCTCCGTTTGCTCTTCTTCCTCGAGTAATTGCTCAAATCAAACAGGAAAGGGCCTCAGTAATACTCATAGCACCGGCCTGACCTCGCAGGATTTGCTATGCAGATCCGGTGGAGATGACATCTCTACCACCTTGGAGACTTCCGATGCGGAAAGACCTTCTGATTCAGAGGCCCTTCCTTCACCCAAATCTAGTTTCTCTGCAGCTGACTGCTTGGAGATTGAACGCTTAATTTTATCCCCCGCGGTTTCTGATTCGGTCATAGAGACCATGATTCAGGCTCGTAGACCGGTAACTAGAAGGATTTCCATAAGATTTGGCGTAAATATCTTTACTGGTGTGAATCCAAGGGCTACTCATGGAGTAGAGTCTGGATTCCTAGGATTTTGTCTTTTCTCCAAGAAGGTTTGGAGAAAGGTTTATGGGCGAGTTCCCTAAAGGGTCAAATCTCGGCCTTATCTATTTTGTTACACAAACGTCTGGCGGATGTCCCAGATGTACAATTTTTTTTGTCAGGCCTTGGTCAGGATCAGGCCTGTGTTCAAACCAGTTACTCCTCCATGGAGTCTTAATTTAGTTCTCAATGTTCTTCTAGGGGCTCCGTTTGAGCCTATGCATTCCTTAGATATTAAGTTGTTATCTTGGAAGGTTTTATTTCTTGTGGCTATTTCTTCTGCTCGGAGAGTGTCAGAACTCTCGGCATTACAGTATGAGTCTCCTTATCTTATTTTCCATGCAGATAAGGTAGTTTTTACATACTAAATTAGGATTTCTTCCTAAGGTTGTTTCTGACCGGAACAATAATCAGGAGATTGTTGTTCCTTCCTTGTGTCCTAATCCTTCTTCTAAGAAGGAAAGACTTTTGCACAATTTGGACATGGTCCGTACTTTAAAGTTTTACCTGCAGGCGACTAAGGACTTTCGTCAGTCTTCTTCTTTGTGTTTTTCTCACGAAAACGCAAGGGACAGAAAGCTACGGCTACTTCTCTTTCTTTTTGTCTGAAGAGCATCATACGTTTTGCATATGAGACTGCTGGACAGCAGCCTCCTGAGAGGGTTACGGCTCATTCCACAAGGGCATTTGCTTCCTCATGTGGAACAGATTTGCAAAGCTGCAACTTGGTCCTCTCTACACACTTTTTCAAAGTTTTACAAATTTGACATTTTTGCCTCGGCTGAGGCTGTTTTTGGGAGAAAGGTTCTTCAAGCAGTGGTGCCTTCCGTTTAGGTTCCCTGTCTTGTCCCTCCTGTATCATCTGTGTACTCTAGCTTGGGTATTGAACTTCAGACACCTCTGCACCTTGGCTTTTCCTTTCTCTTTCTAACTTTGGTCGAATGACTGGAGTGGGAGGGAGGGGAAGAGCTATATAACGGCTCTGCTGTGGTGCTCTTTGCCTCCTCCTGCTGACTAGGAGGTGAATATCCCATTAGTAATTAAGATGATCCGTGGACTCATCGTGTCAAAAAAGAAATACATTTATCAGGTAAGCATAAATTTTCTTTTTTTTGGAGCTCCATTTCTATGCAGATCCAAATCTTAGTGTGTTTCACTTTCACAAGAATAAATAGAGCCAAATGCTGTGAGTGGCTGCCTTGGGATCATAAGGAATGATCCGAATTCACCGGCCTATTAAGTAGCGTGTACATGTCTGGAGAACTATATTGCATCAGTTTTGCAAGGATGATTTTGAGCACTAGATAGGCGTTTGTACAGTGTTTGTTAAAAGCATTCTTGCAAAATTGCTAGCATATAGTGCTCCATTTACAGATATGCTCCTGAAGCCCACCTACCTGCTTTTTAAGTGTAACAAGTAAATTTGGTAATAGAAGTACATTGGAATTTTTTTTTCTTGTAATTGTACAGTCTAATTGAATCGTGAAAGAAAAAAATGTTTCTTAAAGGGACATAAAACCCACATTTTTTCTTTCCCGATTTAGAAAGAGCATGCAATTTTAAACAACTTTCTAATTTACTTCTATGTAATGTGCTGCATTCACGTGATATCCTTTGCTGAAAAGCATATCTAGATAGGTTTAGTAGCTGCTGATTGGTGGCTACACATAGATGCCTCATGTGATTGGCTCACCCATATGCATTGTTATTTCTTCAACAAAGGATATCTAAAGAATGAAGCAAATTAGATAATAGAAGTAAATTTGAATGTTGTTTAAAATTGTTTTCTCTATCTGAATCATGAAAGAAAAATGTTTAGTGTCCCTTTAAGCCCATTTAATCATTGTACCTTTTAAACAGCCTTTTTTTGGGGGGTTATTGTCATGTTTACTTTCTAGTTTGATTTGCCCTCCCAAAAAAGTTACATGCCACTTGTTCAAAATCCACTGCTTTGTGTGCTGTCACAATGAACATTAGGGAAAATTGGATTTTTGTACAGGTACAAAACTCTTTATCCACGCAGTTTGGGAACAGAAAATGTATGAAATAGTTTGAATATTTGTATATTTGCATCTGTAAACCACATTTTGGTACTTAGGCAATACTCCCGTTGTAATACAGCTTATATATGTACCCTAAAAGTAGTTGTATATCATTTGTAATACTTTTGTATACATAGTACAATACTGTAACCAGAAAGGCTATTAGTTATTGTTTAAAACAACTAAAGAAATGGGCAGAAAAGATTGGGACTAGCTGGCAGGAAAAATAGCAATTTTTAATAATTTATTTAAAAATAAATAAAAAAGTGTGGATTTCGGAATAAGTATGGATTTGGGGATTTGTACCTGTACTGACTTTTTAAAATCCCTTTCTTCGTTTCTGGCTGATATTCTTATCCTTCCAATCAGCTATTCTCCTTTTAGTCTTCCACATTCTCTCCTCGGCTCAATAGTAAAACTGGAGAGAGAGGTAAGTGGAAGTAGGAGGAGTTTCCTTTGGATTTGTCTTGTGCATGTTGAAAATAGGTGTGAAAAATATGGTGACTGGTTACTTATTTTGCACCTATAACACACATCTTGGATGTATGCAAACTGACCAAATGGACATTCACATTATCAGTACCTGCATTGTTCTAGTACTGTTATTGAAATTTGCTATAGAAAAATGTCATTGTGAAACCGATACATTGTCTATTATGGCAGCTTTATGTATTATAGTATCTAAATCCTTTTATGTAGTGGTCCTTAAACCTTATTTTCTTTCTAATAACACAGTGAGTCCACGGATCATCAGTAATTACTATTGGGAATTTCACTCCTGGCCAGCAGGAGTAGGCAAAGAGCACCACAGCAAAGCTGTTAAGTATCACCTCCCTTCCCTCAAACCCCAGTCATTCTCTTTACCTGCGTTGCAAGGAGGTGGTAAAGTTTAGGTGTCTGAAAGAAATTTTCTTCAATCAAGAGTTTATTATTTTTATAGCAGGGCAGGTTTGCCCTGATCTTTTCTGGGGTCTAGCCCTAGTCCACGTCAGTTAGTCTCTTCGTAGAGCAGTGGTGGCTTTTAAGCAATTGAGAACTTGTAGGGTATAATCCCCATTGCGCCTCTCAAACAGTTGTTGCTGCCCTAACTTGAAAGCCTGAGTAAGATTATTCAGTCTTTCTTCTTTCCACAGGTCCATGTGAGGAAGGAAGCCCTCTCAAACCAAGTTAGTTGTCCTGCTGTCAGGCAGATCTACATTGAGGTAAGTGCCAAATTTATTCTCTGAAAGAAGAAAGGAAAATATTGGCACTTTAACAGTTAGTTTTTTTTGGGACGTTAAATACATTTGATCCTATTATGGATTAATGGGATAATGTGTGGCACTGGGGACGAGAGAAATCAATTTATAACAGTACATTTATTGATAAGGCTCAGTTAGTGTTTTGTGTCCGGTGTGTTCCGGACAGGGTGGATGGCATGGGTTGTGTTTTTTACTTAGTAATCTCTTGGCGGCTTTTCCGTTGACAAGGAAGTTAATGGCAACTGGGAAGTTTGTTAGGTACGCCCACAAAGTATTTTTGCACGCTTTTCCGGTTCACTTCCTGTGTGTGCGCCGGATGGTAGAGTAATTTGTTGTGGCTCTGCTCTTTCAGAAGCCGGTGAAAGCGATCACTTGATAGCCGGTTGGAGCAGCTGTGGATGAGTCTGGATCGTTAACTACTATTGATTCCGGCAACCAGCAGGACAGGTAGGCACCTCAGCAGAGCTTGCTGAGGTGTAAAGGCTGTCTTAATTTCCTATAGAGCCGATGACAGTTACAGAAGCAATGCGCATCCACGACTCGCGCATGCGCAAAACTAAGGAGCAATCAGATGCCGATGGTGGTAGCGTATTGCCCTGAAACTTGGAAACGCATGCGCAAATTGAGTCATGCTCGTGAACGCGCTTCTGAGCTACGTAATAGAGCGGGCGGGACCGCTCTATACGTAATGCAGGGCAAATACAGGAAGCACAGGATGGGAGGAGTTTAAAAATATAACGGAGGTAAGTTGAATTACCAAATATAAAGACAAGTATTAATTTTTTTGAAAAAAAAAATATTGCCGTTTAACTAAAGAGTAGATTTGGAATTAGTAGGCAAGAGGAATTTAACAAAAATTTACATTCACTTTAAATAAAAAGTATTTTATTTTTTGTTTGTTTTCTTATTGGGTGAAGATGGACCAAGAGGCCCTGCAAAATGTTACTTGTAGTTTGTGTTTTGATGCTAATGTGGAGCCACCAATCCCTTTTTGTTCTTCATGTATTGAGAGAACATTGCGTTACAGGGATAGACTTTTTGATCCTGAGCCATCATTTTCTAAGGTGTATGCTGTTCAGGTGTTTCTTGTTCAAGATATGCCGCAGCTTTTTCCTCGTGTCCCAAACCTTATCGTCTACACATGCAGTGCCCTGCGTTTCCTCTCACACTCCAGTTGGAGTTACCTTGCAAGACATTGCTACCCACATATCCTCTGCAGTAACTGATGCGCTGTCTGCCTTTCCAATGCTGCAGGGAAAGCGCAAGAGGAAATGTAAAGAATCAGTGAGTAAGGTTTCTGATACAGTCGTGGCTGTTCCGAATGTTCCCTCGCAGAAGTCTGAGGAGGAAGATACTTCGGTAGCATCTGTGGGTGAAATCTCAGACTCAGACAGCGTAATTCCTTCTTCTGATACTGAAGTTGTATCCTTCAGGTTTAAGCTAGAACACCTCCGGTTGGGAGGCAGAAATTTCCACCTTGGCTAAGAGAACCTCTATTCCCATAGATGATAGTTCTTTTAAGGATCCTATGGATAAGAAGTTGGAAGGGTTACTTAAAAAGGTGTATGTACACCAGGGTTTACAATGGCAACCTGCAGTGTGTATTGCTACTGTCACCAGCACGGCAGCTTACTGGTTTGATGCGTTGTCTGAATCTATTCAGACGGATACTCCTCTTGAAGAGATCCAGGACAGGATCAAGGCTCTTAAGTTGGCCAATTCCTTTATCACGGATGCTTCCCTACAAGTCATTAAATTGGGAGCAAAGATTTCTGGCTTTGCTGTTCTGGCCTGTAGAGCCTTAAGGTTGAAGTCCTGGTCTGATGTGTCATCTAAGTCTAAGCTTTTGGAAATTCCCTTCAAGGGTAAGACCTTTTTGGGCCGGGCTGGGCCAAAATCATTTCAGATATTTCAGGAGGGAAGGGACACTTCCTCCCTCAGGCTAAGAGGAATAAACAGAAAGGATGTCAGAGTAATTTTCGTTCCTTTCGAAACTTTAAAGGTAAGCCTCCCCCCCCCTCTTCCAAACAGGAACAGTCCAAGTCTTCCTGGAAGCCCAATCAGTCTTGGAAAAAGGGGAAGCAATCTAAGCCTGTTAGTGACTCAGTCTGCATGAAGGGTCTGCCCCCGATCCGGGAGCGGATCTTGTTAGGGGCAGACTTTCTCTCTTCGCTCAAGCTTGGGTTTGGGATGTTCCAGATCCCTGGGCGGTGGACATCGTGTCCCAGGGATACAGACTAGAGTTCAAGATCTTTCCTCCCAGGGGCAGGTTCCTCCTCTCAAGATTATCTGTAGACCAGATAAAAAGAGGCATTCTTACATTGTGTCCGGGATCTATCCGGCCTGGGAGGAATATTTCCTGTTCCAATGCGGGAACAGTGTCTGGGATTCTACTCCAATCTGTTTGTGGTTCCCAAAAAAGAGGGAACCGTCAGACCAATTTTAGACCTCAAGAGTCTAAACAATTTTCTCAGAGTACCATCCTTCAAGATGGAAATGATTTGTTCCATTCTTCCCTGCACATTCCCATCCACAGGGACCATCACAAGTTTCTGAGGTTCGAGTTTTTAGACAAACACTTTTTGTGGCCCTTCCATTCGGCCTTGCCACAGCTCCCAGGATTTTCTCAAAGGTTCTGGGAGCGTTCTCGTTCAGGCGCCATCTTTTCAACAAGCAAACTCCCACACGGAGATGTTATCTTTTTTTCTGCGCTCTCACGGATGGAAGGTGAATTGGGGAAAGAGTTCCTTAATTCCAGCTACAAGGGTGGTGTTCTTGGGAACCATAATAGATTCTCTATCGATGAAAATCTTTCTGACAGCGGTCAGAAAAACAAAGATTCTCAACTCTTGTCTTGCCCTTCAGTCCTCTCATCGACAGTCAGTGGCCCAATGTATGGAGGTAATTGGTCTGATGGTGTCTGCCATGGACATCATACCGTTTGCTCGGTTCCATCTCAGACCTCTGCAGTTATGCATGCTCAGACAATGGAACAGGGATTATGTGGATCTGTCTTCGCGATTGGAAATGGATCAGGCGACAAATTCTCTTCCATGGTGGTTGTCTCGAACATCTATCCCAGGGAACCTGCTTCCGCAGGCCTACCTGGGTGATTGTGACCACGGATGCAAGCCTACTGGGTTGGGGAGCAGTCTGGGGTTCGTTAACGGCACAGGGTCTATGGACTCGGGAGGAGTCAAGAATCCCCATAAACATCCTAGAGCTGAGGGCAATCTTCAATGCTCTTCTGGCTTGGCCTCAGTTAGCTTCAGCCCAGTTTATCAGGTTCCAGTCGGACAACATAACTTCAGTGGCTTACATCAACCATCAGGGAGGAACTCGAAGTTCCTTGGTCATGGCAGAGGTAGCCAACATTATCCAGTGGGCGAAGACCCACAACTGCTGTCTGTCTGCGATCCACGTTCCAGGAGTGGACAATTGGGAAGCGGATTTCTTTTTAAAGACACGATGAGTCCACAGATTTCATCCTTACTTGTGGGATTACGCCTCCTGGTCAGCAGGAGGAGGCAAAGAGCACCACAGCAGACCTGTTATATAGCTCCTCCCTTCCCTCCCACTCCAGTCATTCTCTTTGCCTACGTTAGTGATAGGAAGAGGTAAAGTGAGGTGTTATATTAGATTCTTCAATCAAGAGTTTATTATTTTTAAAGTAGTGCCAGAGAGTGCTGCTTTGTTCTAGGGTGTAGCCGTAGTCCATATCAGTCTCTTCAGTAGAGCGTTTGGTGGCTTTAGAGCAATGGGAACTGGTGGGGACATAATTCTCACTGCGTCTCCCATACATTTATGCTGCCCTTATCCTGATGGCCTAAGCAATTTCTAACTCAGGCTTTATCATTTTCCACAGGGCTATAGGAGGGAGAGGACCTCTTAAACCTGTTGCACTGTCCTGCTGTCGGAGAGCATTAAGGTAAGTGCAGACTTTTTATTCTGGGGACAGCTAAACGACTCAGAGGAAAGTGGGCACTTCAAATTTAACTTTACTTTGTATAAGGCAAATGGAGCCTTTGACTTGGGACTTCTGGCTCTCTAGGTATGGAGGGTGTTCTTATCACTGCGCAATGTACAGGCACTGTGGCAGGGAGAAAGCTGAAAAATGGTTTGCTTTGTCACTATCGTTATTTTTTTTAAGCTGGTCGGACTGTGTAGTTATTAACGCCCACAAAGGGCGGGGCCAGAATTTTGCGCGCTTTGTGCTTTCACTGCGCAGTTTCACATAGCCCGGCATCCGGAGAAGGTTCCGGTTTAACTGTGAGGCTCATCGACTCTCAGGCTTGCAGGACAGTGACGTCCTTTCTTTGCTCTGGAACCGCATGTTTTTTTTACTAAACAAGCAAGCGGTTGTTAGCGCTCCTGAGTCTTGTACTTCTGCACCAGGAATTGCAGCGGGACTGGTCGGCAGGTAGGCGCCTCAGCAGAGCTGCTGAGGCGTAGAGGTGTTTGAGTGTTTGTTAAAAACGTTTTTTATTTAGCTAAAGGGATACGTTTTTTTGTTTTAAACAGGAAAGTTGTTGCATTCAAAATTTAAAGGCAGTATCCTGTTAATTTTTGTTGCTTCAAGTTTACTAAGTAATCTGTTTACAGTTGGGCTTCCATTTTACAACTCTGTTTTTTTCCTCATGCAGTAAAAAAAAGTCCAGTTTTAAAATTTAAAGGGCCAGTAACAATTATTTATTTTTTTGTATTAAAAAATTGTACAATATTGTCTGTTCTCTAAAATGGATTCAGAAGCTGTGCATAATGTTACTTGTGCCATGTGTTTGGATCCAATGTGGAACCACCGGTTCCTTTTTGTCCCTCATGTGTTGAGAGGGCTTTAAGTTATAGAGAAAAAAAAAATCACAATCAAAATTTTTCTAAGGCGGATGCTTCTCAGGAGTCTAATGATGAGATGCAGAGTATTTGCAGCTTTCTCCCCAAGCGTCCCAACCTTTAACGCCCGCTCAAGCAGTGCCCTGTACTTCTCTAGCTTCTACTGCAGTTACGTTAAAAGACATAGCTGCGGTTATGTCTTTACACTTTATGATGCGTTATCTGCCTTTCCTATACTTCAAGGCAAACATAAAAGGAAGGACAACTATGTGGTCAATGAAGTTTCTGATGCTATGGTAGCAATCTCGGATGTACCCTCTCAGGGATCTGAGATGGAGGGTATGGAGGTTCTATCAGATGGTGAAATTTCAGACTTAGGGAGTTCCTTACCTTTGACTGATTTAGAAGTTGTCTCTTTCAGCTTTAAACTAGAACACCTCCGCCTGTTACTCGGGGAGGTCTTAGTGTCTTTGGACGACTGTGACTCCACGGTAGTGGTCGTTCCTGAGAAATCAAGTAAATTGGACAAATACTTCGAAGTTCCTTCTTACTCAGATGTTTTTCCAGTTCCCAAGCGAATTTCGGAGATTATTTCTAAGGAATGGGAGAGACCAGGTATTCCCTTCTCTCCTTCTATTTTCAAGAAGATGTTCCCTATAGCTGACACTGTCAGGGAAACTTAGCAGACGGTTCCTAAGGTTTAGGGGGCTATTTCCACCTTGGCCAAACAAATTACTATTCCTATTAAGGATAGTTGTGCCTTCAAAGACCCTATGGACAAGAAGTTGGAGGGTCTACTTAAAAAAGATCTATGTTCACCAGGGTTTGCTATTGCAACCGGCTGCGTGCATCGATATGGTCACTAGGGCGGCAGCTTATTGGTTCAATGCTCTTGCGGAGTCTCTTAAGACTGAGACTTCTTTAGAGGAAATCTAGGATCAGATTAAAGCTCTGAAATTAGCCTATTCCTTTATTACAGATGCTTTTCTGCAAATTACTAAATTGGCTGCTAAGAGTTCAGGTTTTTCTATCCTAGCCCGCAGAGCCTTATGGTTGAAGCCTTGGTCTGCGGATGTATCATCCAAATCTAAGCTCCTGGCAATTCCTTACAAGGGAAAGACCTTGTTTGGACCTGGCTTGAAGGAAATTACATCACGGGAGGCAAAGGTCATCTCCTTCCTCAAGATAAAAGAACCAAGCAGAAAGGACGACAAAGTAATTTTCGTTCCTTTCGAAATTTCAAGGGAAATTCCTTCTCTTCTTCCTCTAAACAGGAAGGAAACTTTGCAATCTAAGTCTACTTGGAGACCCAACCAATCTTGGAACAAGGGTAAACAATCCAAGAAACCTGCTGCTGATTCCAAGTCGCTGATTCCAAGTCAGCATGAAGGGTTTGCCCCCGATCCGGGACCGGATCTGGTAGGGGGCAGACTTTCCTTCTTCATTCAGGCTTGGGTGCGGGATGTTCAGGATCCCTTGGCTATAGAAATAGTGTCTCAGGGATACAAACTGGAGTTCAGAAATTCTCCCCGAGGAAGATTTCTTCTGTCAAGATTATCTGCAGATCAGATAAAAAGAGAGACGTTCTTACATTGTGTAAGAGACCTCTCTTCCATGGGAGTAATTTGTCCCATTCCAATACAGGGGCAGGGTTTTTATTCAAATCTGTTTGTAGTTCCCAAAAAGGAGGGAACCTTCAGACCTATCTTAGACCTCAAAAGTCTAAACAAGTTTCTCAGAGTTCCATCATTCAAGATGGAAACTATTCGTACCATTCTTCCATTGATCCAGGAGGGTCAATTTATGACGATAGTGGATTTAAAGGATGCATATCTACATGTTCCTATCCACAGAGATCACAAGTTCCTGAGGTTTGCCTTTCTGGACAAACACTTTCAGTTCGTGGCTCTTCCTTTCGGGCTGGCCATGGCACCCAGAATTTTCACAAAGGTTCTGGGGTCTCTGCTGGCGGTTCTAAGACGGTGGGGCATTGCGGTGGCACCTTATCTGGACGATATTCTAATCCAGGCGTCATCTTGTCAGCAAGCAAGGTCCCATACCGACATTGTGCTATCCTTCCTGAGAACTCACGGGTGGAAGGTTAATCTGGGAAAGAGTTCTTTAATCCCGAAGACAAGTGCCCTTCTTGGGAACTCTAATCGATTCTATATCCATGAGAATTTTTCTGACAGAGGTCAGAAAATCAAAGATTCTGGAAACATGTCGAGCCCTTCAGTCCACTCCTCAGCCGTCAGTGGCTCAGTGTATGGAGGTAATCGGATTGATGGTGGCGGCAATGGACATCATACCGCTTGCTTGGTTTCACCTCAGGCCTCTGCAGTTAAGCATGCTCAGGCAGTGGAATGGAGATTATACAGATTTGTCTCCTCGAATAACCCTGGAACAGGAGACGAGGGACCTCTCTCTTAAATGGTGGTTGTCTCTGGATCATCTATCCCAGGGGACATGCTTTCGTAGACCTTCATGGGTGATTGTGACAACGGACGCCAGCCTTTTAGGATGGGGAGCAGTCTGGGGCTCTCTAAAGGCTCAGAGAGTATGGACTCAGGCAGAGTCTCTCCTTCCTATCAACATCCTAGAGCTGAGGATGATCTTCAGTGCTCTTCGGGCCTGGCCTCAGTTGCCCTCGGCCCAATTCTTCAGATTCCAGTCGGACAAGATAATGACAGTGGCTTACATCAATCATCAGGGAGGAACGAGAACTCCCTTAGTGATGACCGAAGTAGCCAAGATAATCCAGTGGGCGGAGGCCCATTCTTGCCATCTGTCAGCGGTCCACATCCCAGGGGTGGACAACTGGGAGGGCGGATTTTCTGAGCAGGCAGACCTTTCATCCGGGAGAGTGGGAACTCCATCCGTAAATATTCTCCAACCTGATTCTCAAATGGGGTCGGCCGGAGTTGGATATCATGGCATCTCGTCAGAATGCCAAGCTCCCGAGATAGGGGTCCAGGGACCCCCAGGCGGAGCTGATAGATGCCTTGGCAGTTCCTTGGTCCTTCAGCCTAGCATATCTATTTCCCCCATTTGCTCTTCTTCCCCGGGTTATTGCTCGAATCAAACAGGAGAAGGCATCAGTGATCCTCATCGCTCCTGCGTGGCCTCGCAGGATTTGGTATGCCGATCTGGTGGACATGTCATCCCTGCCACCTTGGAAACTTCCATTGAGGAAGGACCTTCTCATTCAGGGACTCTTCCTTCACCCAAATCTAGTTTCTCTGAAGCTGACTGCTTGGAGATTGAACGCTTAATACTATCCAAGCGGGGTATCTCTGATTCGGTCATAGATACCTTAATTCAGGGGCGTAAACCTGTAACTAGGAAGATTTACCATAAGATATGGCATAAATATCTTTATTGGTGTGAATCCAAGGGCTACTCATGGAGTAGAGTTAGTATTCCCAGGATTTTGTCTTTTCTCCAAGAAGGATTGGAGAAGGGTTTATCAGCAAGTTCCTTAAAGGGTCAGATCTCTGCCTTATCTATTTTGTTACACAAACGTCTGGCAGATGTCCCAGATGTTCATTCCTTTTGTCAGGCTTTGATTAGAATCAGGCCTGTGTTTAAACCAATTGCTCCTCCATGGAGTTTGAATTTAGTTCTTAAAGTTCTTCAAGGGGTTCCATTTGAGCCTATGCATTCCATATATATTAAAGGGACAGTCTAGTATAAATTAAACTTTCATTATTCAGATAGGACTTTTAATTTTAATCAACTTTTCAATTTACTTTTATCATCAAATTTGCTTTTTTCTCTTGGTATTCTTAGTTTAAACTAAACATAGGTAGGCTCATATGCTAATTTCTAAGCCTTTGAGGGCTGCCTCTTATCACATGCTTTTTAAATCTCTTTTCAACACAAAGAGACAGAAAGTACACGTGGGCCATATAGATAACACTGTGTTCAGGCACAGGGGGTTATTTAAGATTTAGCACAAAACAATTCTAAATTTAAGACAATAGATAACAAACAGTCACAGTCATGTGATCAGGAGGCTGGAAGAAGGTTCTTAGATACAAGGTAATCACAGAGGTAAAAAAAGTATATTTAATATATCTGTGTTGGTTATGCAAAACTGGGGAATTGGTAATAAAGGGATTATCTATCTTTTAAAACAATAACAATTCTATGGTAGACTGTCCCTTTAAGTTGTTATCTTGGAAAGTTTTATTTCTTGTGGCCATTTCTTTAGCTCGAAGAGTGTCTGAGCTTTCGGCATTGCAGTATAATTAATCAGGAGATTGTTGTTCATTCCTTGTGTCCTAATCCTCCTCCTCAGAAGGAACGTCTTCTGCACAATTTGGACGTAGTCCGTGCTTTAAAATTTTACTTACAAGCGACTAAGGACTTTCATCAATCGTCTTCTTTGTTTCTTATTTTTTCAGGCTACCTCTCTTTCTTTTTGGCTGAAGAGTATCATCCGTTTTGCATATGAGACTGCTGGACAACAGCCTCCTGAAAGAGTTATGGCTCATTCCACCAGGGCTGTTGCTTCCTCATGGGCTTTCAAAAATGAAGCTTCTGTTGACCAGATTTGCAAGGCTGCAACTTGGTCCTCTCTTCACACTTTTTCTAAATTTTACAAATTTGATACCTTTGCTTCGGCTGAGGCTGTTTTTGGGAGAAAGGTTCTTCAAGCAGTGGTGCCTTCTGTTTAGGTTCCCTGTCTTGTCCCTCCCTTATCATCCGTGTACTCTAGCTTTGGTATTGTATCCCACAAGTAAGGATGAAATCCGTGGACTCATCGTGTCCCTAAAAAGAAAAGAAAATGTATGCTTACCTGATAAATTTGTTTCTTTTTAGACACGATGAGTCCACGGCCCGCCCTGTTCTCTGAGACAGGTTATTAATTTTTGTAAACTTCAGACACCTCTGCACCTTGGCTTTTCCTTTCTCTTCCTAACTTCGGTTGAATGACTGGAGTGGGAGGGAAGGGAGGAGCTATTTAACAGCTCTGCTGTGGTGCTCTTTGCCTCCTCCTGCTTACCAGGAGGCGTAATCCCACAAGTAAGGATGAAATCCGTGGACTCATCGTGTCTAAAAAGAAACAAATTTATCAGGTAAGCATACATTTTCTTTTTCTGAGCAGACAGACTTTTCACCCGGGGGAGTGGGAACTTCATTCATAGGTATTTTGCAGGTTGATCCTCAAATGGGGACAGCCGGAGCTGGATCTTATGGCATCTCGTCAGAATGCCAAGCTCCTGAGGTATGAGTCGAGGTCAAGGGATCCTCAGGCTGTACTGATATATGCTCTAGCGGTTCCTTGGAATTTCAGTCTAACATACCTGTTTTCTCCGTTTGCTCTCCTTCCACGGGTCATTGCTCAAATCAAAGGGCGTCTGTGATCCCCATTGCACCGGCGTGGCCTCGCAGGATCTGGTATGCAGACCTAGTGGAGATGTCATCTCTCCCACCTTGGAGACTTCCACTGAGGAAGGACCTTCTACTTCAAGGGCCCTTCCTTCATCCAAATCTCGTTTCTCTGAAGCTGACTGCTTGGAGATTGAATGCTTAATTTTATCCAAGCGTGGTTTTTCTGAGTAGGTCATTGAGACCATGATTTAGGCTCGTAAGCCTGTTACATGAAACATTTACTTTAAGATATGGCGTAAATATCTGTATTGGTGCGAATCCAGGGGCTAGTCTTGGAGTAGAGTTTGGATTCCTAGGATTTCGTCTTTTCTCCAGGAGGATCTGGAGAAGGGGTTATCTGCTAGTACCTTGAAGGGTCAAATTTCTACCTTAACTATATTGTTGCACAAACGTCTGGTGGATGTGCCAGATGTCCAATCCTTTTGTCAGGCCCTGGTTAGAATCCGACCTGTGTTAAAGCATGTTACTCCTCCCTGGAGTTTTAACCTTGTTCTTAAAGTTCTTCAGCAGGCTCCGTTTGAACCTATGCATTCCTTAGATATTAAGATGTTATCTTGAAAGGTTTTGTTTCTGGTTGCAATTTCTTCTGCTCGAAGAGTTTCTGAACTCTCGGCATTGCAGTGTAAATCCCCTTACCTTATGTTTCATTCCGATAAGGTGGTTCTACGTACTGAGTTAGGTTTCCTTCCTAAGGTGGTTTCGGATAGGAATATTAACCAAGAAATCGTTGTTCCTCCTTTGTGTCCTAACCCATCTTCTCATTAAGAGTGTTTGTTGCACAACCTGGATGTGGTTCGTGCGTTGAAATACTATTTGCAGGCGACTAAGGTTTTTTGCCAGTCCTCTGCCTTGTTTGTCGTTTTCTCTGGGAAACGCAAGGGTCAGAAAGCTACGGCTATGTCTTTCTTTGTGGCTGAGGAGTATAATTTGTTTGGCTTATGAAACTTGGTCCTCTTTACACACTTTTTCAAACTTCTATAAATTTGATACTTTTGCCTCAGCTGAGGTTTCTTTTGGGAGAAAGGTTCTTCAAGCAGTGGTGCCTTCTGTTTAGGTTCCCTGTCTTGCCCATCCCTTATCTGTGTCCTCTAGCTTGGGTATTGATTCCCAATAGTAATAACTGATGATCCGTGGACTCACCATGTCATTAGAAAGAAAATTTTTTTTATGCTTACCTGATAAATTTATTTCTTGACACGGTGAGTCCACGGCCCGCCCCGTTTGTTCAGACGGTCTTTTTGTTTTTATAAACCTCAGGCACCTCTGCACCTTGTGTTGCTTCCTTTCTCTCCTTTTCCTACGGTCGAATGACTGGGGTTTGAGGGAAGGGAGGTGATACTTAACAGCTTTGCTGTGGTGCTCTTTGCCTCCTCCTGCTGGCCATGAGTGATATTCCCAATAGTAATTACTGATGATCCGTGGACTCACAGTGTCAAGAAATAAATTTATCAGGTAAGCATAAATTTCGTTTTTTTTTTTCCCAGGTGGTTTCCAAAGAAACACTTGATGTTGTCCTAGCAGCATGTCAAAGTGGTTCATTTGAAAAACTGGAGACTGTGGTCAAGGTAAGAGAAAAAAGTGTTTAGAATTTCAAGTTCTACATAAAATCATCTACTAATCAAATAAGGTCAGTTACATTGTAATGTTATATGTAAATAAGAAGGCGATGCCAAAATCTAACACTATTTGGTATAATTGTACAGTTCATTCTCACTACTTCATTGTTATCCCAATGCCATCAATACTATGAAATATAATTTTTACATTTAGAACTTTGAAAATGTTTTCATTAATAAGGGCTTTACGTTGTTGGTACAGTTTTTCTTTCATAAGATTGTGGGAGTCCACGAGCCATCACGTTGGATTAAAATCCAGTCCTAGAGGAGGAGCCAATATAACAGAGCCTTAGTCCCACTTTCTTATGATTCTTTAGTCCAGGAAGGAGTGATGGTGAAACTTGCTCATCTACACATTGAAAAGGGGTTTTCTAACTGATCTGAGACCCATTATCTTCCTTATAATACATAAAAACAGGACACAAAAGTGAACAGGAGTTCAGCCAAACAGTGAAAATCTCCCAGTGTGGAGATGCCACCAGCCTTCCAGGTGAAAGGTGGGCATGCTTGTCGACCCCCCCCCGGTCTACGGTGTGCTGCTCCTTTTACAGATTCATGGCACTGTGCTTGCACTGCCTTGGATGGGCCCATCTGTTGGAAACAGTCTTCTGCAGCTAAGGTGAGCACATTAGATGAAGGTTCTGGCTGGTAAATACCATGCAATTTTATAGCCCACATTCACCTGATAACACTACATACAATTTCTTTCATGTAATTAACAAGAGTCCATGAGCTAGTGACGTATGGGATATACATTCCTACCAGGAGGGGCAAAGTTTCCCAAACCCTAAAATGCCTATAAATACACCCCTCACCACACCCACAAATCAGTTTTTACAAACTTTGCCTCCAAGGGAGGTGGTGAAGTAAGTTTGTGCTAGATTCTACGTTGATATGCGCTCCGCAGCAAGTTGGAGCCCGGTTTTCCTCTCAGCGTGCAGTGAATGTCAGAGGGATGTGAGGAGAGTATTGCCTATTGAATGCAGTGATCTCCTTCTACGGGGTCTATTTCATAAGGTTCTCTGTTATCGGTCGTAGAGATTCATCTCTTACCTCCCTTTTCAGATCGACGATATACTCTTATATTTACCATTTCCTCTACTGATTCTCGTTTCAGTACTGGTTTGGCTTTCTACAAACATGTAGATGAGTGTCCTGGGGTAAGTAAGTCTTATTTTCTGTGACACTCTAAGCTATGGTTGGGCACTTTATTTATAAAGTTCTAAATATATGTATTCAAACATTTATTTGCCTTGACTCAGAATGTTCAACTTTCCTTATTTCCAGACAGTCAGTTTCATATTTGGGATTATGCTTTAAATTATCATATTTTTTCTTACCTCAAAAATTTGACTTTTTTCCCTGTGGGCTGTTAGGCTCGCGGGGGCTGAAAATGCTTCATTTTATTGCGTCATTCTTGGCGCGGACTTTTTTGGCGCAAAAATTCTTTTCCGTTTCCGGCGTCATACGTGTCGCCGGAAGTTGCGTCATTTTTGACGTTATTTTGCGCCAAAAATGTCGGCGTTCCGGATGTGGCGTCATTTTTGGCGCTAAAAGCATTTAGGCGCCAGATAATGTGGGCGTCTTATTTGGCGCCAAAAAATATGGGCGTCGCTTTTGTCTCCACATTATTTCAGTCTCTTTTTTCATTTGCTTCTGGTTGCTAGAAGCTTGATGTTTGGCATTTTTTTCCCATTCCTGAAACTGTCTTATAAGGAATTTGATCTATTTTGCTTTATATGTTGTTTTTTCTCTTACATATTGCAAGATGTCTCACGTTGCATCTGAGCCAGAAGATACTACAGGAAAACCACTGCCTGCTGGATCTACCAAAGCTAAGTGTATCTGCTGTAAACTTTTGGTAGCTATTCCTCCAGCTGTTGTTTGTAATAATTGTCATGACAAACTTGTTAAAGCAGATATTTCCTTTAGTGATGTACCATTGCCTGTTGCAGTTCCCTCAACATCTAAGGTGCAGAATGTTCCTGATAACATAAGAGATTTTGTTTCTGAATCCATAAAGAAGGCTTTGTCTGTTATTTCTCCTTCTAGTAAACGTAAAAAGTCTTTTAAATCTTCTCTCTCTACAGATGAATTTTTAAATGAACACCATCATTCTGATTCTTTAGACTCTTCTGGTTCAGAGGATTCTGTCTCAGAGATTGATGCTGATAAATCTTCATATTTATTTAAGATGGAATTTATTCGCTCTTTACTTAAAGAAGTACTAATTGCTTTAGAAATAGAGGATTCTAGTCCTCTTGATACTAATTCTATACGTTTGGATAAGGTTTTTAAAGCTCCTGCGGTTATTCCAGAAGTCTTTCCTGTTCCTAATGCTATTTCTGCAGTAATTGCTAAGGAATGGGATAAATTGGGTAATTCATTTACTCCTTCTAAACGTTTTAAGCAATTATATCCTGTTCCGCCTGACAGGTTAGAATTTTGGGACAAAATCCCTAAAGTTGATGGGGCTATTTCTACCCTTGCTAAACGTACTACCATTCCTACGTCAGATGGTACCTCGTTTAAGGATCCTTTAGATAGAAAAATTGAATCTTTTCTAAGAAAAGCTTATCTATGTTCAGGTAATCTTCTTAGACCTGCTATATCATTGGCTGATGTTGCTGCAGCTTCAACTTTTTGGTTGGAAACTCTAGCGCAACAAGTAACAAATCGTGATTCTCATGATATTATTATTCTTCTCCAGCATGCTAATAATTTCATCTGTGATGCCATTTTTGATATTATTAGAGTTGATGTTAGATTTATGTCTCTGGCTATCTTAGCCAGAAGAGCTTTATGGCTTAAGACTTGGAATGCTGATATGGCTTCTAAATCAACTCTACTTTCCATTTCTTTCCAGGGAAACAAATTATTTGGTTCTCAGTTGGATTCTATTATTTCAACTGTTACTGGTGGGAAAGGAACTTTTTTACCACAGGATAAAAAGTCTAAAGGTAAAAACAGGGCTAACAATCGTTTTCGTTCCTTTCGTTTCAACAAAGAACAAAAGCCTGATCCTTCGTCCTCAGGAGCAGTTTCAGTTTGGAAACCATCTCCAGTCTGGAATAAATCCAAGCCTGCTAGAAAGGCAAAGCCTGCTTCTAAGTTCACATGAAGGTACGGCCCTCATTCCAGTTCAGCTGGTAGGGGGCAGGTTACGTTTTTTCAAAGAAATTTGGATCAATTCTGTTCACAATCTTTGGATTCAGAACATTGTTTCAGAAGGGTACAGAATTGGTTTCAAGATGAGACCTCCTGCAAAGAGATTTTTTCTTTCCCATGTCCCAGTAAATCCAGTGAAAGCTCAAGCATTTCTGAATTGTGTTTCAGATCTAGAGTTGGCTGGAGTAATTATGCCAGTTCCAGTTCCGGAACAGGGGATGGGGTTTTATTCAAATCTCTTCATTGTACCAAAGAAGGAGAATTCCTTCAGACCAGTTCTGGATCTAAAATTATTGAATCGTTATGTAAGGATACCAACGTTCAAGATGGTAACTGTAAGGACTATATTGCCTTTTGTTCAGCAAGGGAATTTTATGTCCACAATAGATTTACAGGATGCATATCTGCATATTCCGATTCATCCAGATCATTATCAGTTCCTGAGATTCTCTTTTCTAGACAAGCATTACCAATTTGTGGCTCTACCGTTTGGCCTTGCTACAGCTCCAAGAATTTTCACAAAGATTCTCGGTGCCCTTCTGTCTGTAATCAGAGAACAGGGTATTGTGGTATTTCCTTATTTGGACGATATCTTGGTACTTGCTCCGTCTTTACATTTAGCAGAGTCTCATACGAATCGACTTGTGTTGTTTCTTCAAGATCATGGTTGGAGGATCAATTTACCAAAAAGTTCTTTGATTCCTCAAACAAGGGTAACCTTTCTGGGTTTCCAGATAGATTCAGTGTCCATGACTTTGTCTTTAACAGACAAGAGACGTCTAAAATTGATTACAGCCTGTCGAAACCTTCAGTCTCAATCATTCCCTTCGGTAGCCTTATGCATGGAAATTCTAGGTCTTATGACTGCTGCATCGGACGCGATCCCCTTTGCTCGTTTTCACATGCGACCTCTTCAGCTCTGTATGCTGAACCAATGGTGCAGGGATTACACGAAGATATATCAATTAATATCTTTAAAACCGATTGTTCGGCACTCTCTAACGTGGTGGACAGATCACCATCGTTTAATTCAGGGGGCTTCTTTTGTTCTTCCGACCTGGACTGTAATTTCAACAGATGCAAGTCTCACAGGTTGGGGAGCTGTGTGGGGATCTCTGACGGCACAAGGAGTTTGGGAATCTCAGGAGGTGAGATTACCGATCAATATCTTGGAACTCCGTGCAGTTTTCAGAGCTCTTCAGTTTTGGCCTCTTCTGAAGAGAGAATCGTTCATTTGTTTTCAGACAGACAATGTCACAACTGTGGCATACATCAATCATCAAGGAGGGACTCACAGTCCTCTGGCTATGAAAGAAGTATCTCGAATTTTGGTTTGGGCGGAATCCAGCTCCTGTCTAATCTCTGCGGTTCATATCCCAGGTGTAGACAATTGGGAAGCGGATTATCTCAGTCGCCAAACGTTGCATCCGGGCGAATGGTCTCTTCACCCAGAGGTATTTCTTCAGATTGCTCAATTGTGGGGGCTCCCAGAGATAGATCTGATGGCCTCTCATCTAAACAAGAAACTTCCCAGGTATCTGTCCAGATCCCGGGATCCTCAGGCGGAGGCAGTGGATGCATTATCACTTCCTTGGAAGTATCATCCTGCCTATATCTTTCCGCCTCTAGTTCTTCTTCCAAGAGTAATCTCCAAGATTCTGAGGGAATGCTCGTTTGTTCTGCTAATAGCTCCGGCATGGCCTCACAGCTTTTGGTATGCGGATCTTGTCCAGATGGCATCTTGCCAGCCATGGACTCTTCCGTTAAGACCAGACCTTCTGTCACAAGGTCCTTTTTTCCATCCGGATCTGAAATCCTTAAATTTAAAGGTATGGAGATTGAACGCTTGATTCTTGGTCATAGAGGTTTCTCTGACTCCGTGATTAATACTATGTTACAGGCTCGTAAATCTGTATCTCGAGAGATATATTATAGAGTCTGGAAGACTTATATTTCTTGGTGTCTTTCTCATCATTTTTCTTGGCATTCTTTTAGAATACCGAGAATTTTACAGTTTCTTCAGGATGGTTTAGATAAGGGTTTGTCCGCAAGTTCTTTGAAAGGACAAATCTCCGCTCTTTCTGTTCTTTTTCACAGAAAGATTGCTATTCTTCCTGATATTCATTGTTTTGTACAAGCTTTGGTTCGTATAAAACCTGTCATTAAGTCAATTTCTCCTCCTTGGAGTTTGAATTTGGTTCTGGGAGCTCTTCAAGCTCCTCCGTTTGAACCTATGCATTCATTGGACATTAAATTACTTTCTTGGAAAGTTTTGTTCCTTTTGGCCATCTCTTCTGCTAGAAGAGTTTCTGAATTATCTGCTCTTTCGTGTGAGTCTCCTTTTCTGATTTTTCATCAGGATAAGGCGGTGTTGCGAACTTCTTTTGAATTTTTACCTAAAGTTGTGAATTCCAACAACATTAGTAGAGAAATTGTGGTTCCTTCATTATGTCCTAATCCTAAGAATTCTAAGGAGAAATCATTGCATTCTTTGGATGTTGTTAGAGCTTTGAAATATTATGTTGAAGCTACGAAATCTTTCCGTAAGACTTCTAGTCTATTTGTTATCTTTTCCGGTTCTAGGAAAGGCCAGAAAGCTTCTGCCATTTCTTTGGCATCTTGGTTGAAATCTTTAATTCATCTTGCCTATGTTGAGTCGGGTAAAATTCCGCCTCAAAGAATTACAGCTCATTCTACTAGGTCAGTATCTACTTCCTGGGCGTTTAGGAATGAAGCTTCGGTTGACCAGATCTGCAAAGCAGCAACTTGGTCCTCTTTGCATACTTTTACTAAATTCTACCATTTTGATGTATTTTCTTCTTCTGAAGCAGTTTTTGGTAGAAAAGTTCTTCAGGCAGCGGTTTCAGTTTGAATCTTCTGCTTATGTTTTTTGTTAAACTTTATTTTGGGTGTGGATTATTTTCAGCAGGAATTGGCTGTCTTTATTTTTTCCCTCCCTCTCTAGTGACTCTTGTGTGGAAAGATCCACATCTTGGGTAGTCATTATCCCATACGTCACTAGCTCATGGACTCTTGTTAATTACATGAAAGAAAACATAATTTATGTAAGAACTTACCTGATAAATTCATTTCTTTCATATTAACAAGAGTCCATGAGGCCCACCCTTTTTTGTGGTGGTTATGATTTTTTTGTATAAAGCACAATTATTCCAATTCCTTATTTTATATGCTTCGCACTTTTTTTCTTATCACCCCACTTCTTGGCTATTCGTTAAACTGATTTGTGGGTGTGGTGAGGGGTGTATTTATAGGCATTTTAGGGTTTGGGAAACTTTGCCCCTCCTGGTAGGAATGTATATCCCATACGTCACTAGCTCATGGACTCTTGTTAATATGAAAGAAATGAATTTATCAGGTAAGTTCTTACATAAATTATGTTTTTTGGAACTTTTACACTGTTACAAAAATTGAGTAACTGTCTTTTTCAATTTACTGGTGCAGGCTTTGTCCTTATTCTCAGCAAGCTCTCAGATGATCTATTATTTCTTAAAATGGGGAGCTCCATTTTGAGAAGCTTCTGAACTTTCTTCTGTGCAATCCTCAGAGGGATAACATTTTGGCACCAAAACTGTGCTCGGTTCTTCTTTCCTCTCAGTATGGAGGCCATCTTGGTTGACAGACTGCAATTTCTCATCATAGCCTTGGAGTGGCAAGCACCCTTAATAATAAGAGGTTTGCATGAATTTATATTTATTTAGCCTTAATTGACTAAAACTTTTCATTTTGACACATTTCCTCTTCTTAGGCTGCTTTTTGTAGGAAAGCTCTGTAGGCCGCAGTGCGTATTTAGTAACCTCTACCTGCCTTAACTATTTTTAATGCCCTATTTCATGGTGTTCTTATGGACTTCACTACTTGGGTATAGGCTCCCACTTGTGATGGCTTGTGGGTTCTCACCATCTTATGAATGAAAAGAAAATGTATGATTACCTTGATTATCTGATAAATTTATTTATTTTGCAAGATGTACCGAGTCCACGGTTTCATCCTTACTTGTGGGATATTATCCTTCCTAACAGGAAGTGGCAAAGAGAGCACCCACAGCAGTGCTGTCTATATAGCTCCCCCCTTAACTCCACCCCCCAGTCATTCTCTTTGCCGGCTCTAAGCAGGAAGGGTAAAGTGAAAGAGGTGATAAACTGTTAGTTTTTATTTTTCTTCAAGCAAGAGTTTATTTTTAAATGGTACCAGTGTGTACTGTTTACTCTCAGGCAGGAGATGGATGAAGATTTCTGCCTAGAGGATGATGATCTTAGCATTTGTAACTAAGGTCCACTGCTGTTCCCACAGAAGCTGAGGAGTACAGGAAAACTTCAGTGTGAGGAACGGTTTCTTGCTATACAGCAATGAGGTATGTTCAGTCGTTTTTTCTGGGGAGACTGTGATATTTCAGAAAGGCTGACAGTATCCCCATGAGGGAAGGGTAAGCAGTAATCCTAGACTTATAAGGGGCATTACTAAGCTTGCATAAAGGGGCTAAACTTATGGTTGACACTCAGTTTGAATGAGATATAGCAAACGGTTGTGTGTTCTGGGAGTGCTGTTAATAATACTTTAAGGGACAACTGTATTGAGGGTACACTTGGCTTTTTGGGGTTTTTAAAACCCACATGGCTGTCTCATTACTAGCCTGAACAACATGTCTGACATTGAGGAAACTCATTGCTCAATATGTTTAGAAGCCATTGTGGAACCCCCTCTTAGAATGTGTCCCACATGTACTGATATGTCTATAAATTGCAAACAGCATATTTTGACTTATAAGAGTTTGGCACTGGATGATTCTCAGACAGAAGGAAATCAGGTTTTGCCATCTAGTTCTCCCCAAGTGTAACACCCGCACAAGTGACGCCAAGTACCTCTAGTGCGTGTAATTCTTTCACCTTGCAAGATATGGCCTCAGTTATGAATACTATCCTCACAGAGATGTTATCTAAACTGCCTGGGTTGCAAGGGAAGCGCAGTATCTCTGGGTTAAAGGGACAGTCTAGGCCAAAATAACACTGTGCTCGTGCACGAGAAGTTATCTGGGAGCAGGCACTGATTGGCTAGACTGCAAGTCTGTCAAAGAACTGAAAAAAGGGGCAGTTTGCAGAGGCTTAGATACAAGATAATCACAGAGGTTAAAAGTATATTATTATAACTGTGTTGGTTATGCAAAACTGGGGAATGGGTAATAAAGGGATTATCTATCTTTTAAAACAATAAAAATTCTGGTGTAGACTGTCCCTTTAAGAACAAATGCTGAGCCTTCTGACGCTTTAGTAGCCGTATCCGATGTACCCTCACAATGTTCAGAGGTAGGGATGAGGGATTTGCTATCTGAGGGAGAGATTTCTGATTCAGGAAAGATGTTCCCTCAGACAGATTCAGATATGACGGCATTTAAATTTAAGCTAGAACACCAACGCTTATTGCTCAGGGAGGTTTTAGCGACTCTGGATGATTGTGACCCTATTGTAGTTCCAGAGAAATTGTGTAAAATGGACAAATATTTAGAGGTTCCTCTTTACACTGATGTTTTTCCGGTCCCTAAGAGGATTTCGGACATTGTTACTAAGGAGTGGGATAGACCAGGTATTCCGTTCGCTCCCCCTCCTGTTTTTAAGAAGATGTTTCCCATATCTGACACCATGCAGGACTCATGGCAGACGGTCCCTAAGGTGGAGGGAGCTATTTCTACACTGGCTAAGCGTACAACTATACCTATTGAGGACAGTTGTGCTTTCAAAGATCCTATGGATAAAAAATTAGAGGGTCTCCTAAAGAAAATTTTTGTTCATCAGGGTTTTCTTCTCCAGCCTATAGCGTGCATTGTTCCTGTAACCACTGCAGCTGCTTTTTGGTTTGAGGCTCTGGAAGAGGCTCTTCAGGTGGAGACCCCATTAGATGATAATCTGGATAGAATTAGGGCTCTTAAGCTATCTAATTCTTTCATTACAGATGCCGCTTTTCATCTGGCTAAATTAGCTTCAAAGAATTCAGGTTTTGCCATTTCTCTTGTTAAGTGTATCCAGTCCACGGATCATCCATTACTTGTGGGATATTCTCCTTCCCAACAGGAAGTTGCAAGAGGATCACCCACAGCAGAGCTGCTATATAGCTCCTCCCCTCACTGCCATATCCAGTCATTCTCTTGCAACTCTCAACAAAGATGGACGTAGTAAGAGGAGAGTGGTGTATTATAGTTAGTTTTTTAACTTCAATCAAAAGTTTGTTATTTTTAAATGGTACCGAAGTGTACTGTTTCATCAAAGGCAGTATTAGAAGAAGAATCTGCCTGTGATTTCTATGATCTTAGCAGAAGTAACTAAGATCAATTGCTGTTCTCACATATTCTGAGGAGTGAGGTAACTTCAGAGAGGGAATGGTGTGCAGGTTTTCCTGCAATAAGGTATGTGCAGTAAACATATTTCTAGGGATGGAATTTGCTAGAAAAATGCTGCTGATACCGGATTAATGTAAGTTAAGCCTTAAATGCAGTGATAGCGACTGGTATCAGGCTTATTAACAGAGATACATACTCTTATAAAAGTGTAATATAAAACGTTTGCTGGCATCTTAATCGTTTTTATATATGTTTGGTGACAAAACTTATTGGGGCCTAGTTTTTCTCCACATGGCTGGCTTGATTTTTGCCTAGAAACAGTTTCCTCAGGCTTTCCACTGTTGTAATATGAGTGGGAGGGGCCTTTTTTAGTGCTTTTCTGTGCAGCTAAAAATACTGACAGAGACATTCAGCTTCCCTCTGCATGATACAGGACATCTCTGAAGGGCTCAAAAGGCTTCAAAGTCGTGTTTGAGGAGGGTAACAAAACTGTGGCAGTTGTTGTGACTGTGTTTAAAAAAACAACAACAAAAAAACAAACGTTTTTGTCATTTATTATTCTGTTTTTGTTATTAAGGGGTTAATCATCCATTTGCAAGTGGGTGCAATGCTCTGCTGACTTGTTACATACACTGTAAAAATTTTGTTAGTGTAACTGCCTTTTTTCACTGTTATTTCAAATTTTGTCAAAATTTGTTTCTCTTAAAGGCACAGTAACGTTTTTTATATTGCTTGTTAACTTGCTTTAAAGTGTTTTCCAAGCTTGCTAGTCTCATTGCTAGTCTGTACAAACATGTCTGAAACAGAGGATACTTGTTCATTATGTTTAAAAGCCATGGTGGAGCCCCATAGGAGAATGTGTACTAAATGTATTGATTTCACCTTAAACAGTAAAGATAAGTCTTTATCTATAAAATAATTGTCACCAGAGGGGTCTGTCGAGGGGGAAGTTATGCCGACTAACTCTCCCCACCTGTCGGACCCTTCGCCTCCCGCTCAAGGGACGCACGCTAATATGGCGCCAAGTACATCAGGGACGCCCATAGCGATTACTTTGCAGGACATGGCTGCAATCATGAATAATACCCTGTCAGAGGTATTATCCAGATTGCCTGAATTGAGAGGCAAGCGCGATAGCTCTGGGGTTAGACGAGATACAGAGCGCGTAGATGCTGTAAGAGCCATGTCTGATACTGCGTCACAATATGCAGAACCTGAGGACGGAGAGCTTCAGTCTGTGGGTGACGTCTCTGAATCGGGGAGACCTGATTCAGAGATTTCTAATTTTAAATTTAAGCTTGAGAACCTCCGTGTATTGCTTGGGGAGGTATTAGCTGCTCTGAATGACTGTGACACAATTGCAGTGCCAGAGAACTTGTGTAGGCTGGATAAATACTATGCAGTGCCGGTGAGTACTGATGTTTTTCCAATACCTAAAAGGCTTACAGAAATTATTAGTAAGGAGTGGGATAGGCCCGGTGTGCCCTTTTCCCCACCTCCTATATTTAGAAAAATGTTTCCAATAGATGCCACTACACGGGACTTATGGCAGACTATCCCTAAGGTGGAGGGAGCAGTTTCTACTTTAGCAAAGCGTACCACTATCCCGGTTGAGGACAGTTGTGCTTTTTCAGATCCAATGGATAAAAATTAGAGGGTTACCTTAAGAAAATGTTTATTCAACAAGGTTTTATTTTACAGCCCCTTGCATGCATTGCGCCTGTCACTGCTGCGGCAGCATTCTGGTTTGAGGCCCTGGAAGAGGCCATCCATACAGCTCCATTGACTGAAATTGTTGACAAGCTTAGAACTCTTAAGCTAGCTAACTCATTTGTTTCTGATGCCATTGTTCATTTGACTAAACTAACGCCTAAGAATTCCGGATTCGCCATCCAGGCGCGTAGGGCGCTATTGCTCAAATCCTGGTCTGCTGATGTGACTTCAAAGTCTAAATTACTCAACATTCCTTTCAAGGGGCAGACCTTATTCGGGCCTGGTTTGAAATAAATTATTGCTGACATTACTGGAGGTAAGGGTCATACCCTTCCTCAGGACAGGGCCAAATCAAAGGCCAAACAGTCTAATTTTCGTGCCTTTCTAAATTTCAAGTCAGGTGCAGCATCAACTTCCTCTGCTTCAAAACAAGAGGGAACTTTTGCTCAATCCAAGCAGGCCTGGAAACCTAACCATTCCTGGAACAAGGGCAAGCAGGCCAGAAAGCCTGCTGCTGCCTCTAAGACAGCATGAAGGAGCGGCCCCCTATCCAACAACGGATCTAGTAGGGGGCAGACTCTCTCTCTTCGCCCAGGCGTGGGCAAGAGATGTTCAGGATCCCTGGGCGTTGGAGATCATATCTCAGGGATATCTTCTGGACTTCAAAGCTTCTCCTCCACAAGGGAGATTTCACCTTTAAAGATTATCTGCAAACCAGATAAAGAAAGAGGCATTCCTAAGCTGCGTACAAGATCTCCTTGTAATGGGAGTGATCCATCCAGTTCCGCGGACGGAACAAGGACAGGGGTTTTATTTAAATCTGTTTGTGGTTCCCAAAAAAGAGGGAACCTTCAGACCAATTTTGGATTTAAAGATCCTAAACAAATTCCTCAGAGTTCCGTCATTCAAGATGGAAACTATTCGAACCATTTTACCCATGATCCAAGAGGGTCAGTACATGACCACAGTGGACTTAAAGGATGCCTACCTTCACATTCCGATTCACAAGAATCATCATCAGTTCCTGAGGTTTGCCTTTCTAGACAGGCATTACCAATTTGTAGCTCTTCCATTCGGGTTGGCTACAGCCCCAAGAATTTTTACAAAGGTTCTGGGCTCACTTCTGGCGGTCCTAAGACCGCGAGGCATAGCGGTGGCTCCTTACCTGGACGACATCCTGATACAGGCGTCAAGCTTTCAAATTGCCAAATCTCATACAGAGATAGTTCTGGCATTCCTGAGGTCGCATGGGTAGAAAGTGAACGAAGAAAAGAGTTCTCTATCTCCTCTCACAAGGGTTTCCTTCCTAGGGACTCTGATAGATTCTATAGAAATGAAAATTTACCTGACGAATTCCAGGTTATCAAAACTTCTAAATGCTTGCCGTGTTCTTCACTCCATTCCGCGCCCCACGGTGGCTCAGTGCATGGAAGGTAGCGGCGATGGACATAGTGCCATTCGCGCGCCTGCATCTCAGACCGCTGCAATTATGCATGCTCAGTCAGTGGAATGGGGATTACACAGATTTGTCCCCTCTACTAAATCTGGGTCAGGAAACCAGAGATTCTCTTCTCTGGTGGTTATCTCTGGCCCATCTGTCCAAGGGTATGACCTTTCGCAGACCAGATTGGACAATTGTAACAACAGATGCCAGCCTTCTAGGTTGGGGTGCAGTCTGGAACTCCCTGAAGGCCCAGGGTTCATGGACTCCGGAGGAGAAACTCCTCCCAATAAATATTCTGGAGTTAAGAGCAATATTCAATGCTCTTCTGGCTTGGCCTCAGCTAGCAACACTGAGGTTCATCAGATTTCAGTCGGACAACATCACGACTGTGGCTTACATCAACCATCAAGGGGGAACCAGGAGTTCCCTAGCGATGTCAGAAGTCTCCAAGATAATTCGCTGGGCAGAGACTCACTCTTGCCACCTGTCAGCGATCCATATCCCAGGTGTAAAGAACTGGGAGGCGGATTTTCTAAGTCGTCAGACTTTTCATCCGGGGGAATGGGAACTCCATCCGGAGGTATTTGCTCAATTGGTTCTCCGTTGGGGAAAACCAGAATTGGATCTCATGGCATCTCGCCAGAACGCCAAGCTTCCTTGTTACGGATCCAGGTCCAGGGACCCAGAAGCGGCACTGATAGATGGTCTAGCAGCGCCTTGGTTCTTCAACCTGGCTTATGTGTTTCCACCGTTTCCTTTGCTCCCTCGTCTGATTGCCAAAATCAAACAGGAAAGAGCATCGGTGATATTGATAGCGCCTGCGTGGCCACGCAGGACCTGGTATGTAGACCTAGTGGACATGTCATCCTTTCCACCATGGACTCTGCCTCTGAGACAAGACCTTCTAATACAAGGTCCTTTCAATCATCCGAATCTACTTTCTCTGAGACTGACTGCATGGAGATTGAACGCTTGATCCTATCAAAGCGTGGCTTCTCCGAGTCAGTAATTGATACCTTAATACAGGCACGAAAGCCTGTCACCAGGAAAATTTACCACAAGATATGGCGTAAATATCTTCATTGGTGTGAATCCAAGAATTACTCATGGAGTAGGGTTAGGATTCCTAGGATATTGTCCTTCCTCCAAGAGGGTTTGAACAAAGGATTATCAGCTAGTTCTTTAAAGGGACAGATTCTGCTCTGTCTATTCTTTTACACAAGCGTCTGGCAGAAGTTCCAGACGTTCAGGCATTTTGTCAGGCTTTAGTTAGAATTAAGCCTGTGTTTAAACCTGTTGCTCCTCCATGGAGCTTAAACTTGGTTCTTAAAGTTCTTCAAGGGGTTCCGTTTGAACCCCTTCATTCTATTGATATCAAACTTCTTTCATGGAAAGTTCTTTTTCTGATGGCTATTTCCTCGGCTCGAAGAGTCTCTGAGTTATCTGCCTTACATTGTGATTCTCCTTATCCGATCTTTCATTCAGATAAAGTTGTTCTGCGTACAAAACCTGGGTTTTTACCTAAGGTGGTTTCTAACAAGAATATCAATCAAGAGATTGTTGTTCCATCATTATGTCCTAATCCTTCTTCAAAGAAGGAACGTCTTTTGCATAATCTAGACGTGGTCCGTGCCTTGAAGTTTTACTTACAGGCTACTAAAGATTTTCGCCAAACATCTAACCTGTTTGTTGTTTACTCTGGACAGAGGAGAGGTCAGAAGGCCTCGGCAACCTCTCTTTCTTTTTGGCTTCGGAGTATAATCCGTTTAGCCTATGCGACTGCTGGTCAGCAGCCTCCTGAAAGGATTACAGCTCATTCTACTAGAGCTGTGGCTTCCACCTGGGCCTTTAAAAATGAGGCCTCTGTTGAACAGATTTGCAAGGCTGCAACTTGGTCTTCGCTTCATACTTTTTCCAAATTTTCCAAATTTGATACTTTTGCTTCTTCGGAGGCTTTTTTTGGGAGAAAGGTTCTACAGGCAGTGGTTCCTTCCGTTTAAGTTCCTGCCTTGTCCCTCCCATCATCCGTGTACTTTAGCTTTGGTATTGGTATCCCACAAGTAATGGATGATCCGTGGACTGGATACACTTAACAAGAGAAAACATAAATTATGCTTACCTGATAAATTTATTTCTCTTGTAGTGTATCCAGTCCACGGCCCGCCCTGTCCTTTTCAGGCAGGTCTAAATTTTAATTAAACTACAGTCACCACTGCACCCTATGGTTTCTCCTTTCTCGGCTTGTTTCGGTCGAATGACTGGATATGGCAGTGAGGGGAGGAGCTATATAGCAGCTCTGCTGTGGCTGATCCTCTTGCAACTTCCTGTTGGGAAGGAGAATATCCCACAAGTAATGGATGATCCGTGGACTGGATACACTACAAGAGAAATAAATTTATCAGGTAAGCATAAATTATGTTTTTTTTTATTTTTATTTATAACCAACAAAGGGTACAAGTTTACAAGTTATATCTTCAGCCCATCTCGCAGGGTGAGCAAATAAGGCAGATAAAACAATACAGGTAACTTACTGTAACATACATGAAGCTTTGAGGATTTTCAATAAGGCAACCATTGTCCTGATAGATATGGGCTTGTACCACTATATTGTGGTTTTTAACCTTTTTAACAAATAAACAAACAAACAAACATATAACAGGGGAGGCATGAGGGGAAGGGAACAGAGGAGAGGGAAGGATGGAATGGTAAGGAAAAGGGGATCACAACAAGCATATGCAATCTTGTAAGTTACTTATCTGCTTTTCTCTTAGAATAATTCATGTTATGACAGATTAGCATTAGTGCAACAATAGGTCAGTGATGGTGTTCATATGGTATATCAACTTTTTGCCCACGAGAGATGTTAAAAGAGAGGTGCTTGTACCTAAGGAGGTTAGATGCTGGCAAAGGGTACAAGGTTACATGTTATATAGTAAGACGGATAAAGCAATACAGGTTTTTAACATGTTTAACAAATGAACAGGCAAACATATAGCAGGGGAGGCTTGAGGGGGAAGGGAACAGGGGAGAGGGAAGGGTGGAATAATAAGGAAGAGGGAAATACAACAAGTATATGCAATCCTGTAAGTTACTTTTCTGTCTGTCTCTTAGGATAATTCATGTTATGACAGATTAACATTAGTGTAACAATAGGTCAGTGATGGTGTTCATATGATATATCACCTTTTTGCACACGGGAGATGTTAAAAGAGAAGTGTTTGTACCTCAGGAGGTTGGATGCTGACAGATTAAAATAACCTTCCAAAATTTCCAAATATTAAAATACTAAGCACATAACTCATAAGCACACAACTTGAGAGGATATATCTTCTGCAGTATAACATACACTTGTGTTGTTCTCAGACAATAAAGTAAATTTCCCGGATAAACTATGTGGGGTCCAGGAGAGCAGGGGGGTCTGCAATAGAAGCTACTGAGGAAACTTTTGGTACATAGCAAGGGAACTTAATAAATTTGTCGATACGTTTGGACATAGTATAGTCTAGGCGCTTATAATTAATATAGAGGGATGGGTTAAACTCACACTGGTGGTAGTAGCAGAATAAGGCCAAGCCCAGTGGTTGTCTCCCAGGAAGAAATCTGAGCTGCGTGTTTAGGACATGGGGGCATATTATCATATAGCTATGACAAGCGTGCAGCACATGGAGACAGTATTATGAGCCTCGCGTATTATGTTGTTACGTTGAGCATTACATCAGACATACATTCCCCTATTACTATAAGCTGAAAAATGGCCCAGACCAAAATAGAAATAAAGATTCTACGTAGGATGCAAGACATGTCACAACGCCATGTTTAACTGGAAGTCATAAACGAACATTTGACCACATTCTATGCTCATTTAGGGAGGGCTACATATGGTTTGGCATATTGTCCAAATACAGAATGCAGTTGTTAATTAAAGTCCTGCAGCCCGCTGCAACCCAGAGGTGGTAGTTTAGCATAGTAGTACACATTCACTGCAGCATAAGAGTGAATCATGATATCCCCTTCTCAGTGAGATGGCAAAGTGAATAAACTATTGAACTATAACCCTCACATAATCTAGAGTCTCATAGTAGATGAAATCAGAACAGAGTTTTTCCTAGCCAGAGACTCAAGGTTTGCAGCATGTAGAGTACGCTCATGCAAAATGGACGGGTCTGCATGAGTTACAGGCTATACCTTAGCCGACTCCACTTTTCGTACGGCTGTACCCGCAGCCGGGTTTGCCCAGTAGATACTGATCGTACGTGTCCCAGTATTTGGTGCTGATGATCTGCTGACACATAAAAAAAAAAGATTCCCCCTCCATCACTGTTTTGCTAGCGGCTTTATAGGTTAGGTTCTCCCAGTTGCTTGGTCTCAAACCTGCGTCCGGATCTGTAGGGGATGTCAGGGAAGGCTCTAAGGGCAACAGCATATCTGGCTCTGGGTCCGGCTGTAACCCTATCTCGATATCTGGTAGATGCAGGTAAGAGGAAGTCACTCCGGCCCGTAATGGTATTGTGGTCTCATTCGACCGAGGGAGGATTTGATCACTGGAGCTGCTACTGACCTCCCATACAGTGTGAGCAGAGTCGTTACTTATGTTTTGTAGAGCAGAGCCCCCTTGATTGGTGTCGGGCTGCTTCAGCTGGAGAGGTTGATCCGCCGATTGTACCATTGCGCACAAATCAGCGCACGTAGAAAGGAGCCGATCCAGGCGGGGTACAAATATGGTCCACAGCTAAGCCAAAATAGCGGTGGTGGCATTCGATCTAACAGTGGCGGCCCCATCCATCATGTCAGGTGAGGGGTAAGCGGCAATAAGTAATATCTAACAAGTAGTAATAGAACTATGTACAGCGTGGTGGCGGACTCTGCCCCACAGTGCCAGACGGCCTTTTCGGTCTTGATTTGCTTCACGGCAGCCAAGGGATGTTTTTCCTTGATCCAGTAGAGTTCCCGGGCACAAATATTGCCAAGGGAGATAAGGATGGCACAGTATATGGCCACTTTTTGCCATGAGCTGTATAGAGCCTCAGCAATCGGTGGCCATCTTAGAACGCCGCTCACCGGAAGTCCATAAATTATGTTTTTAGCGCGTAGAGCGTTATGGCTTAAGTCCTGGTCAGCTGATGTGTCATCAAAAGCTAAGCTTTTGACCATCCCTTTCAAGGATAAGACCCTATTCGGGCCTGAACTGAAAGAGATCATTTCAGATATCACTGGAGGGAAGGGTCATGCCCTCCCTCAGGATAAGTCAAATAAGATGAGGACCAAACAAAATAATTTTCGTTCCTTTCGAAACTTCAAGGGTGGTCCCGCTTCCTCTTCCCCTGCTGCAAAGCAAGAGGGGAACTTTGCTCAATCCAGGCCAGTCTGGAGACCTAACCAGGCTTGGAACAAGGGTAAACAGGCCAAGAAGCCTGCTGCGGCCACCAAGACAGGATGAAGGGGTAGCCCCCGATCCGGGACTGGATCTAGTAGGGGGCAGACTCTCTCTCTTTGCTCAGGCTTGGGCAAGAGACGTTCAGGACTCCTGGGCTTTAGAAATCGTAACCCAGGGCTATCTTCTAGATTTCAAAGATTCTCCTCCAAGGGGGAGATTCCATTGTTCTCAATTGTCTGTAAACCAGACAAAAAGAGAGGCGTTCTTACGCTGTGTAGAAGATCTATTTACCATAGGAGTGATCTGCCCAGTTCCAAAAACAGAACAGGGGCAGGGGTTCTACTCCAATCTGTTCCCAAAAAAGAGGGAACCTTCAGACCAATTCTAGATCTCAAGATCCTAAACCAATTCCTAAGAGTTCCATCCTTCAAGATGGAGACCATTTGGACTATTTTACCAATGATCCAGGAGGGTCAATATATGACCACCGTGGATTTAAAGGATGCGTATTTACCCATTCCTATCCACGAAGATCATCACCAATTCCTAAGGTTTGCCTTTCTGGACAGGCATTACCAGTTTGTGGCTCTTCCCTTCGGGTTGGCCACGGCGCCAAGAATCTTCACAAAAGTGCTAGGGTCCCTGCTGGCGGTCCTAAGACCACGGGGCATTGCAGTGGCGCCTTATCTAGACGACATCCTAATTCCTGGGAACTCTGATAGATTCGGTGGGCATGAACATTTTTCTGACGGAGGTCAGGAAATCAAAGATTTTAACCACCTGCCGAGCTCTTCATTCCATTCCTCGGCCGTCAGTGGCTCAGTGTATGGAGGTAATCGGACTTATGGTAGCGGCAATGGACATAGTTCCGTTCGCTCGCTTGCATCTCAGACCACTGCAACTATGCATGCTCAAACAGTGGAATGGGGATTATGCAGATTTATCTCCTCAGATAAATCTGGATCAAGAGACCAGAGACTCTCTTCTTTGGTTGTTGTCACAGGATCACCTGTCCAGGGGAATGTGTTTCCGCAGGCCAGAGTGGGTTATAGTGACGACGGACGCCAGCCTACTGGGCTCTGGGGTGCAGTCTGGAATTCCCTGAAAGCACAGGGTTTGTGGACTCAGGAGGGGGCCCTCCTACCGATAAATATTCTGGAATTAAGAGCGATATTCAATGCTCTTCAGGCGTGGCCTCCGCTGGCTTCGGCCGGATTCATCAGGTTTCAGTCGGACAACATCATGACTGTAGCTTATATCAATCATCAGGGGGGAACAAGGAGTTCCTTGGCGATGATAGAAGTTTCCAGGATAATCCGATGGGCAGAGACTCACTCTTGCCATCTATCAGCGATCTATATCCCAGGGGTAGAGAACTGGGAGGCAGATTTTCTAAGTCGTCAGACTTTTCATCCGGGGGAGTGGGAGCTCCATCCGGAGGTGTTTGCTCAAGTGGTTCAGCTATGGGGCACACCAGAATTGGATCTGATGGCGTCTCGTCAGAACACCAAACTTCATTGTTACGGATCCAGGTCCAGGGATCCTCAGGCAGTACTGATAGATGCTCTAGCAGTACCCTGGTCGTTCAACCTGGCTTATGTGTTTCCACCATTTCCTCTCCTTCCCCGGTTGATTGCAAGAATCAAACAGGAGAGAGCTTCAGTGATTTTGATAGCACCTGCATGGCCACGCAGGACTTGGTATGCAGACCTGGTGGACATGTCATCTCTACCACTGCGACGAGACCTTCTAATTCAAGGTCCGTTCAAGCATCCAAATCTAATTTCTCTGCAACTGACTGCTTGGAGATTGAACGCTTGATTTTATCAAAGCGGGGTTTCTCTGAGTCGGTCATAGATACCTTGATTCAGGCTCGAAAGCCTGTCACCAGGAAAATCTATCACAAGATATGGCGTAAATATCTTTTTTGGTGCGAATCCAAAGGCTCCTCATGGAGTAAGATCAGGATTCCTAGGATTTTGTCCTTTCTTCAAGAAGGATTGGAGAAAGGATTGTCAGCTTGTTCCTTAAAGGGACAGATATCTGCTTTGTCTATGCTATTGCACAAGCGTCTGGCTAATGTCCCAGACGTTCAGGCTTTTTGTCAGGCTTTAGTTGGAATCAAGCCTGTGTTTAAACCTGTTGCTCCACCATGGAGTCTAAATTTAGTTCTTAATGTTCTTCAGGGGGTTCCGTTTGAACCCATGCATTCCATAGATATTAAGCTTCTATCTTGGAAAGTTCTGTTTCTAGTTGCTATCTCTTCAGCTCGAAGGGTTTCTGAACTATCTGCATTACAATGCGACTCGCCTTATCTTGTTTTTTATGCTGATAAGGTGGTTTTGCGTACCAAACCTGGGTTCCTCCCTAAGATTGTTTCTAACAGGAATATAAGGAAATTGTTGTTCCTTCTCTGTGTCCTAATCCTTCTTCTAAGAAGGAACGTCTGTTGCACAACTTGGACGTGGTTTGTGCTTTGAAGTTTTATTTGCAGGCAACCAAAGATTTTCGCCAATCATCTTCTTTGTTTGTTTATGCTGGAAAGCGCAGAGGTCAAAAGGCTATAGCTACCTCTCTTTCCTTTTGGCTGAAAAACATCATCCGTTTGGCCTATGAGACTGCTGGACAGCAGCCTCCTGAAAGAATTACAGCTCACTCCACTAGAGCGGTGGCTTCCACATGGGCTTTTAAAAATTATGCTTTTGTTAAACAGATTTGTAAGGCTGCAACTTGGTCTTTGCTTCATACCTTTTCCAAATTTTACAAATTTGATACTTTTGCTTCTTCGGAGGCTATTTTTGGGAGAAAGGTTTTGCAAGCAGTGGTGCCTTCCGTTTAGGTTCCTGTCTTGTCCCTCCCTTCATCCGTGTCCTAAAGCTTTGGTATTGGTATCCCACAAGTAAGGATGAAACCGTGGACTCGGTACATCTTGCAAAAGAAAACAAAATTTATGCTTACCTGATAAATTTCTTTCTTTTGCGATGTACCGAGTCCACGGCCCGCCCTGTCTATCAAGACAGATAGTATTTTTTATTGAAAGCTTCAGTCACCTCTGCACCGTATAGTTTATCCTTTTCTTCCTTGGCCTTCGGTCGAATGACTGGCGGGTGGAGTTAAGGGGGGAGCTATATTGACAACTCTGCTGTGGTGCTCTCTTTGCTACTTCCTGTTAGGAAGGACAATATCCCACAAGTAAGGATGAAACCGTGGACTCGGTACATCGCAAAAGAAAGAAATTTATCAGGTAAGCATAAATTTTGTTTTTTTGCTTGCTATATTCTAAACCCTACTCTAGCACCCTGGCATTGAAAAGAACTGTTTGTGAGAGCGCACCTGCTTCACACACACACACACACATATATATATGTATGTATGTACGTGTGTGTGTATATATATATATATATATATATATATATATATATATACATATGTGTGTGTGTGTATATATAGATATATATATATATATATATATATGTGTGTGTGTATATATATATATACAGTATCAGTATCTGCACTCTCACCACCTCTCCACAACTGCCAGGGTGCTCTTAGTAGTATGTAGCAGCAAATGATTCCAAGCACTCTCTGGGCTTCTGATAACAAATACAAATTTTATTGACAAGACTTCTGGAGTGCTTCTTTTTCTTTGCTATACTTCGCTTTTGTTAGCACCCGAAGCTGTTGTTGTCGTAGGATCTGGAGTGCACTTTGCCTGTATATATATATATATATATATATATATATATATATATATATATACATATGTGTGTTTGTATATATATATATATATATATATATATATATATGTATGTATATATATATATGTGTATATAAAGGCAAAGTTCAGTATCTGCACTCTCACCACCTCTCCACAACTGCCAGGGTGCTCTTAGTAGTATGTAGCAGCAAATGATTCCAAGCACTCTCTGGGCTTCTGATAACAAATACAAATTTTATTATAGTAACGTTTCGGGACCTTCAGAAGAAGGGACATTATTAGTCCCGAAACGTTACTATAATAAAATTTGTATTTGTTATCAGAAGCCCAGAGAGTGCTTGGAATCATTTGCTGCTATATGTATGTGTGTGTATGTGTATGTGTGTGTGTATATATATATATATATATATATATATATAATATATATATATATATATATATATATATATATATATATATATACATATACAGGGAGTGCAGAATTATTAGACAAATGAGTATTTTGACCACATCATCCTCTTTATGCATGTTGTCTTACTCCAAGCTGTATAGGCTCGAAAGCCTACTACCAATTAAGCATATTAGGTGATGTGCATCTCTGTAATGAGAAGGGGTGTGGTCTAATGACATCAACACCCTATATCAGGTGTGCATAATTATTAGGCAACTTCCTTTCCTTTGGCAAAATGGGTCAAAAGAAGGACTTGACAGGCTCAGAAAAGTCAAAAATAGTGAGATATCTTGCAGAGGGATGCAGCACTCTTAAAATTGCATAGCTTCTGAAGCGTGATCATCGAACAATCAAGCGTTTCATTCAAAATAGTCAACAGGGTCGCAA